>NC_087201.1:60578827-60633699 GCF_015104395.2 Macrobrachium nipponense | reverse complement strand
TGATTTGGAAGATGCTCGGGCTAGGGGGTTCTCCATCCTTGGAGGGGTTGCTGGCGCACTTCATGGATGCTCTTGCCTTGTCATGTCAAAGCTCTGCCCTGCTATGTGAGGATTCTCCACCTAAGACCAAAGGTCATTGACTGTGTTGGCACTGATCAGTCCAGAATGGAAGTTTACAAGATCTTGTCATTCTGACTGCATGAGGTGATTAAAAGGAATACTCCTTATCAGATAGTTCTGCCACAGAGTCTGTACAATCTAGAGCACATAACATTAGAGGAATGAGTTCCACTTTGGCAATTAAAAAGAATTTGTCTGAAGGACATTGCCCACGTCCTAGGACACTTTTCCTTGGGTCTGGTGGTGGCTACCCATCAAGTTGAGTAACTTGTCAAGTGTCCCCAGTGGGACAGTTGCTATCTTAGCTAAGATGATTGTGTGGTAGAAAGAATGTGGGAGATGGCTGGTCTCCTCCTTTCTCATGTTCTCTTTTCTTCTTCCTGGCAGGCAGGTTGAAGAATTTGACATGTCATAAGCTGGAACTGGTCTGATACAGGCGAGTGTGGAAGCCGTACTGGTTGAAGTATTTGTGTGTTCCTATGCAAATAACAAATCTGTTTCTCAGTAGCACTTACTCCTCACTCTAACAAGGGGAGAGAGGAGTGGTAACAAATCCCTGTGGCAGATGTGATTTGTTGCTTGAACAAACAGAATTCTTTTTACCTTTAAACAGAATTCTTTTTACCTTCCACTAATACAGTGAATCTGGACATCTCTTATTGTGTTTCATCCCACAAGGTGGAGTTTTTTAGATACTCTTTTATCTATTCTCTCACGGGCTCAGACCCCCTTCCCTAGAACTCGATCTTCTAGGAAGGGTAGTCAGGCGGGCTGAATCCCCAGCTGGTTCTGGATACTTGTACCTCCCCCCAAGTATAAGTCTATCCTATTGTTAAAACCGAAGGTTTGTTTTGCATATGAACAAATGTCAAATTTTTTAATCAATTTGTATTTTTCATAGCTAACAAAGTTGAGGTCTTAATGTTAATTGTCCACCTCTAGCTGCCCCTCTCATATCCTGGGTTGGAAGAAAGACTGGCATATTACAGGGGTCTGAGCTTGGTCAAAAACCAAACATCCACCATGTGTATACATGAGTTGCCAGATGCCACAGATTCCTTGTTTTTGTACATGCAACTTCCCCGGCAGATATATACTTAGCTAATGTCTCTGACGTCCCGACAGAATTCAAAACTCGCGGCACACGCTACAGGTAGGTCAGGTGATCACCCTCTCCTGCCGCTGGGTGGCGGGAATAGGAACCATTCCCGCTTTCTAATCAGATTTTCTCTGTCGCCGGTATCGACAACATCGTTGTTGGTTCCTCCTGCATGGAATTCTTGCTTACTTTGCTAAGGATTGTTTTTGGTGAAGTATTCATTCTTTGGCTTTGGTATACGCTGATTTGGACCGTTTTTTGGATTTGCATTGGACTTTTTCTTCTTTATGGCTGATGTTGCACCTGAAACTCTTAAGGAACAGGATAGTCTCCGCTCTTCCCGTAGACGCAGAGAGCGATGAACAGTTCTCTCCCCCCAGATGTTCTCGGAGAGATTCTAGCGCCTCTCCTAGCAGGCGCCATCATGATACTAGGCGCTTTTCTCCGCCCAGGCGAGTTACTCCTTCCAGGCGCCCACGGCAGGACACTAGCGCCTCTCCGCGCAGGCGCCAAGAGCCTGAGAAGAGCCTGGTTGGTACTTTGCGCCCTACTTCTGTTAGGCGCTCCTTAGGAGATCCGAGTTTTTCCTCTCGCAAGAGTCTTCGGAAGGAAGTAAGCTCCTCTCCTGGCAAGAGCCAGGATGAGAGCTGGCGCTTTTCTACCCCAAGTCGCGTAGCGCCTGATAGGCGCCACCGACGTGTCGCTAGTGCCTCTCCTCACAGGCGCCAAGAGCCTGGAAAGAGCCTGTTACTGGATTCTCACCCTACTCCTGGTAGATTCTCCTGCAAAGACGCAAGCTCTTCCCCTCTCAGACAACAAGAGCCTTTGAGAAGCGGCAGTCGTTCTTCTCCTGCTAGGCCCCTTCCTGTAGAAGCTAGTTCTTCTGTGGATAGGATTGCTTCGGGAAGTGGACTCCCTTCCTCTTCCAAGCTTCCTTCGAAGGAGAAGAGCCCCTCTCCTTCTAGGACTCCTTCTCCGAAGAGACCTTCTTCCCCTAATGCTACCTTAGAAGAGGTTTCCGAGGATGAAGCTCCTAAAGATGCGGGCGTCTCGGATTACAAGAGGCTGGCAGCCCTGTTTCTTCAAGAGTTCGAGGACTCGCTTCACCCAGCGGATCCTCCTTCGCCAGGATCACTGCTTTCAAGCATCAAACTTTCGAAGTCGCCTTCATTTGTTAAAATGCGTCTGACGCTTTCTATGAAGAAAGCCATCAAGAGCTTAGAGAGCTGGCTCCTCTCTAAGAAAGAAGCGGGCAAGACTGTTTTTTCTTGCCCTCCTTCGAAGTTGGCAGGTAAGCCAGGTGTCTGTTATGACACAAAAGAACCAATGGGATTGGGCCTTCCTTCTTCAGCGGATGCCGACTTATCAGCTTTAGTGGATTCTTCTAGGAGACGCTCTCTTCTATTGGCGAAGGCTTCTTGGGGAATGTGCGAAATGGACCATGTGCTTAAGGGTCTATTTCACACACTTGAAGTCTTCAATTTTATGGATTGGACCCTGGGAGCCCTGGCCAAGAGAGCACAGGATCCAGATTTTGTAACTATGGAGGTTTTAACTAGTGTCCTTTCTTGTTTAGATAAGGCCGTGATGGATGGATCAACGGAAGTTGCTTCTCTCTTTGGATCCGGAGTCCTTAAAAAGAGATCTGTTTACAGTTCCTTTTTGGCAAAATCAGTGTCTCCTCTACAGAGAGCCTCCTTGCTGTATTCGCCCCTTTCGAGTCACCTGTTTCCACAAGAGGCCTTGAAGGACATCTCGAGGTCCTTATCAGAAAAGGCAACGCAAGATCTTCTTGCGCAGTTGGCGAAGAGACTGAAACCTGCAGTTCCTTTGGCTAAAAGAGAGAAGCCTGTTTTTCAACAGCCCTTTCGAGGGAGAACAACATCTAGACCCTCTCTTAGGAGTAGGAGGCCTGTCAAGAGAGGAAGATCGGCACGCAAAACCTTTACCAAACCACAGTGAGACAGTAGTCCTCCAGACTACAGTAGGAGCCAGACTTCTGAAGTTTGTAAAAGTCTGGGCTCAGGGGGGGGGGGGGGGGGGTGGGGGGACACCTGGTCCCTCTCTATCCTCGAGAGAGGATACCTTATCCCCTTCAGGGAAAAACCTCCCTTAACAACAACTCCAAGGGAGTTAACAGCAAGATACCGAGATCCTATAAGAAACCAGGCCCTGCTACAACTCGTAGAAGAAATGATGGACAAGGAGGCGATAGAAAGTGTTCAAGACCTTCAATCTCCGGGGTTTTACAACGTCTTTTTCTAGTACCAATAGCCTCAGGGGGGTGGAGACCAGTCCTGGACGTAAGTACCCTGAATCGCTTCGTTGTCAAGACAAAGTTCACTATGGAAACGACATCCTCCGTCCTTGCAGCTCTTCGTCCAGGGGATTGGATGGTGTCCCTGGACCTTCAGGATGCCTATTTCCATGTGCCTATCCATCCTTCGTCCAGGAGGTACCTAAGATTCATGGTACAGGGCAAAGTTTTTCAGTTTCGAGCCCTATGCTTCGGTCTTGCTACGACCCCTCAAGTGTTCACGGGTCTGATGAGGAATGTCGCTCATTGGCTACATATCGAAGGAGTAAGGATCTCGTATCTCGACGATTGGCTGATCCGTGCCCAGTCAAAGGATCGCTGTCTGGAGGACTTGAAATTAACACTGGACCTAGCTCAGTCCCTAGGACTGTTAATAAACCTTGGGAAGTCCCAGATGAATCCCCAGCAAAGCATTGTCTATCTGGGGATTCTGATGGATTCTCAGGGTTTTCGTGCGTATCCATCAAAGGAACGACAGGAGAGATGTTTACAGAAAGTGAAGACATTCCTAGAGAAAGAAAAATGTTCCGCGAGGGACTGGATGAGTCTTCTGGGGACCCTTTCCTCACTGGAACAGTTCGTTTCTCTAGGGAGGCTGCACTTAAGACCCCTACAATTATTCCTCAGGGAGAATTGGGATCAGAAGCACCAAGACCTTTCGGACTCATTTCGGCTCTCAAAGAGAATAAAGGAGGACCTCAGTTGGTTGTTAGAGCCAAACAGACTCAACCAAGGACTCTCCCTGCAGTTGTTGAGCCCTCGCCTAGTGTTATTTACAGACGCCTCGGAACTAGGATGGGGAGTGACTCTAGGCTCGAGAGAAGTGTCAGGCACCTGGAGTGGGGAACAGGTGTCCTGGCACATCAACAAGAAGGAACTAGCAGCAGTGCATCTAGCTCTCGTTCACTTCGAACCTCAAGTCTTGGGTGCCGTGTTGCAAGTAAACTCGGACAACACGACAGCTCTAGCCTACATAAGGAAGCAGGGAGGGACCCACTCATTCTCCCTTTTCGAGAAAGCAAGGGAGCTTCTTCTTTGGACCGAGGAACAGAAAATAACTCTCCTAACCAGATTTATCCAAGGGGAAAAGAACGTAAGAGCAGACCTTCTGAGTAGAAGGGATCAAGTCCTTCCCACGGAATGGACTCTGCATTCAGAAGTGTGCAACAAGCTCTGGAACCTCTGGGGGAGACCCAATATCGACCTCTTCGCAACGCATTGGAATGCGAGACTGGAGAACTACTGCTCACCAATAATTGATCCAAGGGCAGTGGCAGTAGATGGTCTCCTTCTAAATTGGAAGGGGATCGACGGGTACGCTTTTCCTCCTTTCAAGATCCTAGGAGAGGTAGTAAGAAAGTTCGTCTCTTCGGAGGGAGCAAAACTGACCCTCATCGCTCCATTCTGGCCAGCTCAAGATTGGTTCACAGAGGTACTGGAATGGATGATAGATTTCCCGAGGTCCCTTCCACTGCGGAACGATCTTCTCAAACAGCCCCACTTCGACAGATACCACAAAAAACCTCCCGCTCTCGGTCTGACTGCCTTCAGACTGTCCGAACGGACTCGTCAGATGAGTCAGAGTGAGGGGGTTTTCACGCAATGCTGCAAAGGCTATTGCAAGAGCCAGAAGACCTTCAACTCTACGCGTGTACCAGTCGAAGTGGGAGGTGTTCCGAAGGTGGACCAGGGCCCAGAAAGTATCCTCTTCCAGTACCTCTGTGACGGAAATAGCTGACTTTCTCCTTTATTCGAGGGAGAAATGCAATCTGGCCGTTACCACAATAAAAGGATATAAGAGCATGCTTTCCTCTGTTTTCAGACATAGGGGCCTTAATATCTCGGAGGACAAGGATCTACATGACTTGATAAGGTCCTTTGAAACCTCGAAGTCCAGGACTATAAGACCACCTAGTTGGAACCTGGATGTGGTTCTTAAATACTTAATGTCCGAGAAGTTCGAACCTCCTCATACTTCCTCTTTCAGAGACTTGACTAGGAAGTCTCTCTTTCTCTTTGCACTAGCCTCTGCTAAGAGGGTTAGTGAGCTTCAGGCTTTAGAAGGAACAATGGGCTTTAAGGAAGACTCTGCGGTATGCTCCTTTAATCCCCTGTTCTTAGCAAAGAACGAAAACCCTTCTAAGCCATGGCCAAGGACTTTTGAGATTAAGGGACTGTCTTCTTTGGTAGGGAGAGACTTACTAGAAAGGACCTTGTGTCCAGTCAGGATACTCAAGTTCTACCTAGAAAGGAAGAAGCTACTTGGTGGAAATGTGGATAGTCTTTGGTGCTCGGTAAGAAATCCTAAGAGAGCGATTTCTAAGAATGCTCAAGCGTTTTTTATTAGAGACGTAATTAGAGAAGCTCATGCTTCCTGTGAAGAGGAACACTTAAAACTCCTAAGAATCAAAGCTCATGAGGTCAGAGCTGTAGCTACCTCCTTAGCTTTTCACAGGAATATGTCTCTACAGGCGCTTGTCGAGTCCACCTACTGGAGATGCAATTCAGTTTTTGCATCGAGTTACTTAAGAGACGTGCGAGTCACTTATGGTAAGTGCTTCTCTCTCGGACCGTACGGGTCTGCAGATTCGTTGCTGGGGCAGGGAGCTGAAGCTAATCCTTTATAGTTAGTTAGATTAGGAATTTTTAATTTTTAATTTTTTGGTGTTGTGTTTTGTTGTCGATTGGAAGGGGATTTGGGAATGTGCCCCTTTCAAATCGTAGTGTTAACAATAGTAGTGTGGTCAGGTGGTCGGGATTGGCTTTCGTGCTCCTTGTTAGTTGTTTGGACCTAAGCTCTGTCATGTAAGAGGGTTAGTCCCCGTTGATATGATGAAGGTGAAGGCTCTGCCATGTAAGTGGGTTTTTCCCCATTGGTATGATCCGAGACAAGACCCAGAAGAACTGTCAGGAACAGGTCTCATCCTCACTGAAGTTCTGGAGGCAAGCAGACTCATAGACAGTAATCATGAAGTCTTCTGCCCAATCAGGTAGGAACCAAGGTTTTTTATGTTACCTACAATAGATGTTGTTTCCCTGTTTTTTATTTTTTGTATTAGTGTTTAGCTATCTCTTACCCTCCGCCAAGGGTGCCAATCAGCTAAGTATATATCTGCCGGGGAAGTTGCATGTACAAAAATGATATTGTTAAGATACAATAAAGTTTTGTACATACTTACCCGGCAGATATATACGATTAATGGCCCACCCAGCCTCCCCTCAGGAGATAGGTGGAAGAGAAAATCTGATTAGAAAACGGGAATGGTTCCTATTCCTGCCACCCAGCGACGGGAGAGGGTGATCACCTGACCTACCTGTAGCGTGTGCCGCGAGTTTTGAATTCTGTCGGGACGTCAGAGACATTAGCTAAGTATATATCTGCCGGGTAAGTATGTACAAAACTTTATTGTATCTTAACAATATCATTTTTACAATCTTTTATTGTTTATACCAGTTTCCAGCTAGCACTAGAAGATTATCCTATTGTTAAGACCTCAGGTTTGTTAGCTATGAAGAATACAAATAGATTAAAAAATCTATCATATTTATGGTTGACCCAGATACTAAGTGCCCTCTGACATGTGCTACCATATCTGTAGAGTGTGAATTTATACTTTTAAGTTTTCTAGAGTACAAACTCATTTCACTCTGGCTCAGAGGTATATCAGTCTCATACCCCTGTGCCAGATTGTGTAGATTACAGGAGTCATTGGTCCTTTGCTCGTATTCATGACCAGGAATAGGATATTTCCAGATGTAAATTCAGCTTTATAGCGAGTTGAGAGCCTATCCTGTATTTCTGTAGGAATGTAAAGTATAATGTGTATTTTTTGTAGGTTAACAAACTAGAGCCTTTTAACAAATTCTACCGCAGCCACCCTACTTAATTCTTGATTTTGAAGGAAAAAGTTCTGGCTTACAGCAGGTTTGCCCCACTTGTGCCTACTTCCAGTTAACCACCTTGTTATTGGGTTTTATTAACTTTTTTGCTCACGCTGAATCATGGCCCTACTTATGACTCAGGTTTGTATACCTAGGACAAACACATATTAGTACTTTAAAATTTGATATTTTATGGTACTGACAACTTATTAGATTATATTCATCTCTGTTAATTTCAATTAACTACTATATATTTTCAAACTCCACTAATGATCAAGGATCTTTTAACGAGCATTTTAAGTATCTTATTTCAAATGCTTTTGATTGTCTAATAACTCCCATCATATAGTTAACTTGACTTACTTTCAACAGGGTCAGTAAATGAAGAAGAGGTAGCCAGGGAAAATGAGGTGAGTAGTTGATTGACTTTTTATCATACATTTTAGGTGGGGGTAAAGTGATTATTTTTTCAGAGAGAACAGATGGGATTGGTAGAGAAGTAGATAAGATTTACATAAACCATATCAGTACAATTTGATGCCAGCAGAAATAAGCGATGAATTATTTTAGAACTGCAGAATTTTATATAAGTACAGGCAGTCCCCGGGTTATGACGGGGGTTCCGTTCTTAAGACGCGTCGTAACCCGAAAATCGTCGTAAGCCGGAACAACGTTCTTGAAAACATTTCCACAGGGAAAATTTGCAATTTTTCTTAGGGCCGTATCTCTAAAATTATCACTAATTTACTTTTTTCATGTGCAACACTGTGTATTCACAAATTACTGTATATTTTCATTAAAATACAAGAGAGAGAGAGAGATGAGAGATGAGAGAGAGAGAGAGAGAGAGCAGAGAGAGAGATGAGAGAAGAGAGAGAGGATTACATAAAACCAGTTAAATTCGCTTGACCATTGTATGGCATTGTTAAGCTCCGAGTGTCTGGAACAGAAAAAGACGAAGGGAAGAATTTTCTTTTGAAATTAGTTATTTCGTATTATTACTACTTCTATTATTATTATTATTATTATTATTATTATTAATATTATTATTATTATTATTATATTATTTGAAAAAATAATAAACACGTGCATCTACCATAAAAATTCTCTCATCTCAGTAAGCAAAGAGGAATTATCCTTACAAGTGAAATGGAAGGTATTTTCATCTCTTTAAAATTACGACCGTTATGAATTTTGTAATTAAAGTTTTATTATTATTATTATTATTATTATTATTATTATTATTATTATTAAATAACTGAAATTATCAATAAACATTTTACATACTAGTACCATAAAAATTCTCTCATCTCGGTGAGAGAGAGAGAGAGAGAGAGAGAGAGAGAGAGAGAGAGAGAGAGAGAGAGAGTGTGTTTATCTCTCTCTGTTTTCAAAAAATACTTATAACGCTTCCAGCGAAAGAGAGGGAGGGAGTTACCACTATGACACATTATTATCTTGTGTGGAAAAAGGCAAAAAAGAGAGAGAGAGAGATGAGAGAGAGAGAGAGAGAGAGAGAGAGAGAGAGAGAGAGAGGAGAGATGAGAGAGAGAGAGAGGGAGCGTTTAACCTTAATTAAAAGTGACATGGATAGATTAGTACGTATTGTATTTCTTTAAAATACTATCACATATGAATTTTGTAATTACAGTTATTATTATTATTATTATTATTATTATTATTATTTTTTTTTTTTTTTTTTTTTTTTTTTTTTTTTTTTTTTTTTTTTGTTTTTTTTTTTTTTTTTTTTTTTTTTTTTTTTTTTTTTTTTTCTCTATCACAGTCCTCCAATTCGACTGGTGGTATTTATAGTGTGGGGTTCCAGGGTTGCATCCTGCTCCCCTTAAGGAGTCCATCACTTTTCTTACTATGTGTGCCGTTTCTAGGATCACACTCTTTGCATCAGTCCTGGAGCTACTTCAGCCTCCTTAGGTTTTTCTAGATTCCTTTTTCAGGGATCTTGGGATCGTGCCTAGTGCTCCTATGATTATGGGTACGATTTCCACTGGCATATCCCATATCCTTCTTATTTCTATTTTCAGATCTTGATACTTATCCTTTTTTATCTTTTTCTCTTCAACTCTGGTGTCCCATGGTATTGCGACATCAATGAGTGATACTTTCTTCTTGACTTTGTCAATCAACGTCACGTCTGGTTCTGTTTGCACGTATCACCCTATCCGTTCTGATACCATAGTCCCAGAGGATCTTTGCCTGATCGTTTTCTATCACTCCTTCAGGTTGGTGCTCGTACCACTTTTACTGCAAGGTAGCTGATGTTTCTTGCACAGGCTCCAGTGGAGGGCTTTTGCCACTGAATCATGCCTCTTTTTGTACTGGTTCTGTGCAAGTGCCGGGCATTCACTTGCTATGTGGTTTATGGTTTCATTTTTCGTATTGCACTTCCTACATATGGGAGGAGATGTTATTTCCGCTATCGTACTTTGAACATATTCTGGTTCTTAGGGCCTGATCTTGTGCCGCTGTTATCATTCCTTCAGTTTCCTTCTTTAGCTCTCCCCCTCTGTAGCCATTGCCAATTGTCATCGCTGGCTAGTTCTTTAGTCTGTCTCATGTATTGTCCGTGCATTTGTAAGTGTTTACATAATTAAAAAATATGGAACTGTTAGTCCCATATATATAAAAGTTACTAAAACTAAAGAGGTCAACCAGATTGCTTGCAGGAATGTGATCAGACTAGAGACGCTAAAGATGACGTATACAATAAGTATGTAGGCTAAGATAACATGCCGTCAACCTGTAGTCATTCAATTGTTTTATAAACATTAGTCCAAGCTCCCTGCTTGAGACAACTACCGCCTACGTGATCTGTAGCGTGTCTCATTTGATTGTGTGTTCGTATGAAACTATGTCATTGTATTGTATGTTCATATGTTCGAACTACTGTCTGTTCCTTCATAACTTGTAACGGAGATGGTAAGGACAGGGCAGAACAGAGTTAGCTATCGTCATTAGAAGACCTGTACCTCTTTACCTAAGCTTATCATGTAGAGGAATAGGATTAGCCATCATCATTGGCAGAAGCGATCAAGCTATCGTCATAGAAGACTTGTACGATCATACCTGATCTTCATCATGTAAAACTTCAGAAGAATATACTATTTTTATACCTTGTGTTTTCTACAAGAACCTCACCGAACCATGAGTTTAACACATCGTCGTAAAGATAATACCGACTTCGTAAGTGATCTACAAAACCCCAGACACTCCATTGAAGATGGAAGTGCAATACCAACCGACTTAGCGTATAGATTATCGCTAGTCTAACATTACCTCATAGGGCGCCTTATCATACAAGGCACAAGCCCTAATATTTGGTGGCCAGCGGACCAGAAGAACTCTACAACGTCCTACGAAGAAAAAACCAGAATAATAAATCATGTATCATAAGAAGTCAACGACGACGGAAGCAGCAGATTCGTCAAGCAACTAGTATCATCGTTAGTGAGCGACTTCAGAAAACAACAAGATTCGTCAAGCAACTTAGTATCATCGTTTAGTGAATAACTTCAAGAAACAAAACCGACGTGTCCTTTTCCTACGGCAACGGAAGCTTCGTCTATCATTAGAAAATCATTCAAGAAAACATCGTTAGTGAGCGTTTCCGGCACTCCAAGAAACAAACCGAACGCGTCTGCAGCATCGGATCTTTCAAGGGCTCGAATCATCGAAACAACGCGCACGGGGGGGAAACTGAAGCCAAACCAGGTCATCCGCTAAATAGAGAAGGAGGAACCAAGGCCGTGTGTCGTTATCGGAACACCGTGACTTCCCACAAAAGCAAGCTAAGTACAACTTTTATTCATTTTGGAGTAACTTTGAGTGTTTCCTTTGCAGGTCGAATTTCGTTATTCCTGTGGCTGAAGTTACGAGACATTCTTAATCTTACTTTTTTACAGAAATTATCTACATCATTGAGATTTCGCTACTGCGAGTTTTTTTTATCTTTGAGTGTCTGTTTCCAGAAGTTCTACTGAAATATCATAATCATATACTATGTTAATTTTATCATTTTGGGTGATTATTAATCCCTTACGTAACAAATCATATTAAACAGTGAATATGCGTTTACGCAGTGGACGTCTGTATTTATACAGATGCATGGATAGGGCGTTAAGCACCGTTTAGTGATAGAAAACACACAAAAACAAGTGGAACACCCGTACAAATCTATATAAATTAGAGGTAACACTATTTCGGGTCATGACAATAAATGCTCCTTTGCAAATTCCGATCGCAGTTTTAGCCTTTAGTTTTTTGAGTTATATAAAATATCGAACCTCAATGACTCAACTTAACTTTAAAAATATGGCTGGATTGCAAGGAATAACATGTCTGTAAAAAACTTTCATCAGGCTAAACGCGCTGACCAGGATCCCTCACTATTTCAAATTTTAGCAAAGAATGAAGTACAAACAGTTAAATTGAATACAGTAGAGATAACTTGTCTTATTAGTAATCGCTCAGTTCCTAATAGTTCATCATTCATTGCTTTATACGTAACCAGCAACATAATGCTAAAAACACACAATACGTTGCGATGGTAATAAAGAGAAGGATCCTAATTATTACAAAAAGAATAGAAACAGTAGCCCGTTCAGAATCAAACAAGCAAACTCGGTGACTGTGTCACCTAGTCAAGCGGTCAAGGTCAGTCGAAACTGCCGAAGTTTTCAAAGCAAAGCAAATTCCACACAATAAGCGACTCTAGCAGAGTGGGGAAAAGCGATGTTGGTTCATACATACCGATATCTTTTTGAACTAAAAAGGATTTTTCCTATGAAACACACGACCGTATAAGTAATCAGAGCAGGTTTTTTCGTTTTAATTTTTAATACATTAAGTTAATAATAAAATACTGGTGGATTTAGCCCGACTGTACGCGCCTAAAATAGAATATCTTATTTATTCCTTTAGTACAATTAATTTACCAGTATTTAACGGACTCACCGTCTGTTGTTCGAACTTCCCTAATGAGAAGTCCGGATAAGCGAGCGTTTACAGATACCTCTATAGATAAAAAAAACGTTGATCTGTATGTAGTAATTGTAAGATCCATCTAGGGGTATACAAAATATTATCTTACATCCTGCAAAATAAGGCGTTGTTTATCAAAGGAAAATCCTATAAACCTTCAAACATATTAAAATCCGTTTGAACAAAAATGAGACAGTTAATCAAATAATAACTTATATAAAGGAACTATACATTTGTCTCATAAATCGTAACTTGTTCAAATGACCCAACAGAATTCTCCCACAACCGCAGTCGTACTTTGCACAAAAATCAAAAAATCTCGAGAAGCATGCACCCTCGAATGTCTTAGTGCGTGTAAAAAGACTTTGCTGGGAAATGAAATTTTTTAATCCTTCCCGACACTCTGAAATATAAACGATTTCCGCGAACAAAGCCCTAAAAGTATACATCGTGGATACGGAAGTTATAAATATCGCATTTTTATTGTTGCTAATTTTTAATCACGCCCAACCAGTCGTGGATGAATCTCTCTGATAATCTATCTAAAGTAATATCCGTAAAGTCATTCAAGCAGAGGTGATTCAGCAGAAAATTTTTTTTTATCTTTTACCTGAATACCAGGAAGTTTCTCCACTGGCGAGTGATCTCTGGAAAAACGGATGTAATTTAACACAAAATACGGTCTAAAAGGACAAACATAAAGCTATATATACGTACCTTCGTGTAGACTCTCAATGAAATTTCAAAATAGAGATAAATGACGAAGTTGAAAAATGTTAGTAATAGGAGCCATTAGGAAATCAAATAAGCCCATATAATTTTTCCCCTCAAATGTCATGCCATAAAAGATCGGATTTCGCGTATCTGCGTAGATTCTGTCGCTTAAACAAGGAAACGACTCCCGATAGTTTCCAGTGCTATGTACCGACGACATCTTATCTCTGTTAGGTTAGAATAAATTTTTTTCACCAACTTGGACTTACTTAAATGCTTTTACCAGATACCATTACCTAAGTGATTGTACCTCATACACCGTTTTCGCCAGCCACTCAGGGGACATTATCAATTTTTACGTATGCCTCCGGCTTACGTTGCACCCCAATTACATATGTGTTTGGAGATTTTTAGGGGATACCCTACATGCCTATATGGATGATCTTGTAATCTTTTCTAATACCTTAGAAGTACATTCACATAAAGTAGAGCTAGTGCTACAGAGACAAAGACAAATAATCTCAGAGTAAAATATCTAAATGTGAGTTTTTAAAACCGAACATGTTTATCTAGGTTTTTGTGTGTCTGGTCAAGGTCTTAAAAGTAGTCCATGGTAAGGTGTCGGCTATTCATAACTTTCCTGGTACTTATTAACGTAAAAGGGGGATACAGCACTTTTGCGCTGTAGTGGGTATTACAATCGTATGTAAATATGTAACTCTTCAATGATGACAGCTCCTTTAACAGATCTTACGAAGAAGAGCGTAGATTTATTATGGTCTGAAAAGCATCAACAGGCGTTCGATATCTTAAAGCGAAAAATAATGCAGCTCACCTAACTTAAAAATCCCTGATTTAAATAAGGAATTTTTTTTTATTGCAACAGACGCCTCAGACCAAGGGGTAAGAGGGTACTACTTCAGTAATATGATAAACAGTTCTTCCCTATAGCTTTTTATTCACGTAAACTAAAGCCCTTTGAAAGTAAATATGCAATAATAGGCAAGGAAGGGCTAGGTATCTTTAAACTCACTAGTATATTTTAAGTTCATAATCTATGGCTATCCTGATAAAGTCCTTACTGAACATGAGTCCTTTACCGAGTTTTTTCAAAGGCTTTAATCACAGTCCAAAAGGAACTCGGTGACAAATGATCATTCAGGTCTTTGGAGCCAAGATATATCTACCTGGAAAGCAAATATCATAGCTGACGCATATCCCGCAATCCCGCACCATACCGCAAAGAACCATTAATTAGACTAAAAGATATAAGAAACATCCGTACCTATTGTTAAAACCGTATCTAAACAAGAAAATTCCTTAACCCAAGAGATCGCGAGCATTGAATATCTGGGTTGGATGCGCAGAACTGTTACAAACTGAACAAAGCAAGAGTCAACAGACATAACCCAAACAATAAACACTTCGAAACGGAAACAGAGTCAGCAGCAATAAAAACACCAAACAATAAACACTTCGAAACGGAAAACAGGGTCAGCGGCTAAGCATAAACAATACACACTTCGAGCAGAAACAAACCCTAAAGCAAAAGTATATTTAAAGTATGTGTATCAGAATAATGTAATCAATGTAATATTATATGTAGGTCTGTGACGAGGTAAACCCGAAGAACACAGCAGATGACTAACGACCAGGTATTAGTAATAATCTCTTTCATACCAATCGTCATAAACTGGTTGCATTCCGTCATCCAGGTTCCCTACTATGTCACAGAAAGCCAAATCACTATTTTACTGGCCTACAATGCTTACAGATATAAAAAGCACATAACTGATTGTAACACGTGTCATGAAGACAAGGGACACCACAATAAGACACCTGTCAGTTTAGGAGCCTATCCTGTGCCAAATCAATCCTTGAAAGAATATACGTAGAAATTATTAACAGAATTACGAGTCTGACAGAGGGAATAAACACTTCTTAGTGTTAATAGTTCCTTGACACGTTATATAGAATTAATAGCACTAAAAACAAACACCGCAATTGAGTGCGTTAGGAATATTTATGAGTGCTAAATCAGTAAATATGGAATTCAACACATAATAATCTGTGACTCGGGTGGTGTAAATCAATAATAATCTCCTTAACACGTTGTGTGAATTCCTTTCCATTAAGAAAACCAATAATATATTTTATCACCCAGAGTCAATCGTTTGGTAGAATAACGGATAATTAAATAGGAAGTGTCAATGTCTTACGAGTTACAACTCGTGATGTTGGATCCGAACTGGATTATAGCGGTTTCTCGCGGTTTTAAATACCTTTATCATTGATATCTTGTATCTATGAATTGATGCCGCAAGTAGCCTTATACGGTACGCCGCTAGAACACTTTTCCACATATTCAAGCCAACCATTAATTTATCAAAGATATATAAAAAAAATATTAAATAAATAAATATAAAAAAATAAGATAAATATGGATACAAGTGGAGTCAATATAATACACTCCGTAAGAAGTCGGAAGGGTTACAAATTATAATAAAAAGGAATCACGATAAAATCAATAAGCAAAACGTAACCATAGGTTAATTAAATATCTAAATATATATGCGTAAAGATTTGAACTCTAACTTAACGCTTTAGTAATGACAAATAAGCTAAAAGTTCAAACACATATCCAAAAACCTACTGACATATTGTCTGTCCCGGTGATTTATATTCGTAGTCAATGAAAAAAAAAAAAATTAAATAAATAAATAAATAAATAAACTAATAATAAATAAAATAAATAAAATAAAATAAAAGAGATTTTAAAGTCAGGAAGTCTAGAAGTGAAAATGTTATCTATGAAATAATCCTATATGAATCTTATACAGGGCTAATAATATATATAGAATTTGTATGGAACCTTTTTCATATAGTTTGAATAAGGAATATTTATTTAACATAATGCCAACATGAAACTAATATATTGTTCAATTTTGGTACTGTTTTTTTTTTTTTTTTTTTCAGACATTCTTCTCATGCGGGTGGAGAATTAAAACACTAAAATATCATTTGAAAATACTAAAGTCGTATCTCTTACAGCAAGTAACGTAACTCTTAGCTGGCTGAGAGCAATCTCCTGCCAAGTGACGACGTCATCATTGCCGTATCAGCATTTGTTCCTTTTAACCTCAATAATCTGCTTACACAGGCTTCATCTGTGTGTCGTCTCTGCTTGCAACAGCAGATTGACTGGAGAAAGGAATGCTCAGCTCATGAACTTCACATGTGGTTCATAGGTCACATGACAGGCCACATAACATATTCTTATCCGTGTGTGTAATGCAAGTAGTTAAGGACTTGCAATCATTTTAAAATTAATAAACAAAATAAGGAAATAGAGTTTCTATAACATCAAAATGAATTCAATCTTTTTCTGAACCTCATAGACATTTAGAAGTATCACGATATGGATATGGATTATTTACTTGCAACATTAGCCTATTACAATTCAAGTAAACATTCATGGGAAATGTCACATTTTCTTGAAAAACCCAAAGTTTATTTAGAAACTAGTTACATAGTGGGTTTTTTTTTCGTTGCATCTCCTACCTATTAATAAAGTTTTTAAAAAAAATTAACCTCAGAGGATGCGCACGAGAAAATTGAATATGAAACTTTTGTTAGGGCACATAAATCATGATTAATATTACTCTTTGACTCTTATGCTGCCTGGCAATCTTACAAATAGCTCCATTTTCCACTTCTTTGTCTAGTAACTTACTACCAGTAATATCAAATTTTCTTTGAGATTCGTATTGATATCTATTTATTTTTTATAATTATGGATATTTTTACAAGTCATCATAGACCTGGATAGGTTCACTCATTGTTAATGCCATGGATAAAAAAGTTTGTACAGCGGATTCTTTTGAATTCCAAAATATCAGCGAATTCATGTGGGTTACGTCTGGTCTAAATGGCTCTCTCCCCTCCCCTGTATTTGGATGTCGTCTGAATTTACTTTGCCCTTGTGACAAGTATAATTTCACTTGCAGCTGATTAATGGAACCGGTTACAGTATCCTGCAGTACGAGAGTTTTCACATAGCAACTTCAAAAAATCGTTCGTCGCAGCGGACGACTACAGTCAAGTAACAACCGCCTACAATGTGAAAGGAATTTCATGGACTTCTTCGACCGACACCGTATCTCGTCGTTAATCTCGTTTTCATGCGGAACGCTCCAGCGGCTGTCGGAATTCGACTACAAAAGGGACATACTTCCGACAATTACGACCCGAAGGATATTCAACTCTACTTTGCTGGCGAAGGACTCGTGCTGGGGATGTTTTTTTTATTCATCGCGAACGTAATCGTGTAGCTTAGGATGCAGAGAATAAGTATGAGCGCAAAATGGAACGTTGGACCCGCCCAGCAAATTTTCCCCTTGTTTTAACCATTGAAAAGGCCGTTTCATTTGGCTAAAGGTGGTTGTCTGGAACTGTGTAATGGACGAAAAGTTGTTCGAAAGCTAGTTAAAAGTGTAGTAGTATAACCTCGGTCATGTATCCTATATATATAAAGTATCATGTATCCTATATATATAAATGATCATAAATAACAGAATCTAAATATATCTTTGCGTGTACGCAATAGGAATCTATTTTAAGTTGCACCCCTATATTAATCATAATTTTATGAATCCATATACATATGTATAAACAAATCAAGGTAGCCTATAATCAATCTGTTACCTTTATCATACCAATATCTGCAGTTATTTATGAGTTAGTATATGAATTACTAATCAGATATAACATTTAGCATAAAAATCAACGAATCAATCAGCATAAACATTAATAATTTTATCAATTCATATATGATATTTTTTATCAGTTAAAATATGATTTTTATCATGTTAATCTTCATTCTATGCAATTATCAGAGTACATTAGTATTTTCTGTAGCATAAGTATCTTAATGAGATGAAGTGAAAACTGTGTATCATTATATATATCATGTGATCACTATTATTTACCAATATCATTGTTTTATATTTTATTACTTGAATCAATTCATGTACACCATGAATTTTTATTTACTTATTATATAATATATTCACGTAGTGTGTCTGTATCACAACTCCTATAAGTCAAATGCAAGTCACGTTTGAGGTAATATTCAGTAGTTGGTTTTGGTAGCTGACCGAGCAATAATGTAAGTGTTTACATAATAAAAATATGGAATGTTAGTCCATATATATAAAAGTCTAAAACTAAAGAGGTCAACCAGATTGCTTGCAGGAATGTGATCAGACTAGAGACGCTAAAGATGACGTATACAATAAGTATGTAGGCTAAGATAACATGCCGTCACCTGTAGTCATTCAATTGTTTATAAACATTAGTCCAAGCTCCTGCTTGAGACAACTACCGCCTACGTGATCTGTAGCGTGTCTCATTTGATTGTGTGTTCGTATGAAACTATGTCATTGTATGTATGTTCATATGTTCGAACTACTGTCTGTTCCTTCATAACTTGTAACGGAGATGGTAGACAGGCAGAACAGAGTTAGCTATCGTCATTAGAAGACCTGTACCTCTTTACCTAAGCTTTATCATGTAGAGGAATAGGATTAGCCATCATCATTGGCAGAAGCGATCAAGCTATCGTCATAGAGACTTGGTACGATCATACCTGATCTTCATCATGTAAAACTTCAGAAGAATATACTATTTTTATACCTTGTGTTTTCTACAAGAACCTCACCGAACCATGAGTTTAAACACATCGTCGTAAAGATAATACCGACTTCGTAAGTGATCTACAAAACCCCAGACACTCCATTGAAGATGGAAGTGCAATACCAACCGACTTAGCGTATAGATTATCGCTAGTCTAACATTACCTCATAGGGCGCCTTATCATACAAGGCACAAACCCTAATACATTGGTTTGTTGTGCCAGTCCTCTGTTCTTTCTGTCTTTCTCCCCTGTCTCTGTATATTCTGGGTCTTCGTCTACTTTATTAGTCCTTCTTCCCATGCACTCTTTTAGCCACTCGTCTTCACTGGTTTTCAGATATTGCCCCAGCGCTCTGTTTTCGATGTTGACGCAGTCCTCTATACTTAGTAGTCCCTCTCCCTCCTTCCTTTCGTGTTATGTATAGTCTGTCCGTATTTGCTCTTGGGTGTAGTGCTTTGTGTATTGTCATTTGTTTCCTGGTTTTCTGATCTATGCTGCGGAGTTCTGCCTTCGTCCATTCCACTATTCCTGCGCTGTATCTGATTACTGGCACTGCCCATGTGTTTATGGCTTTTTTATCATATTTCCGGCGTTGAGTTTTGACTTGAGTATCGCCTTGAGTCTTTGCATATATTCTTTCCTGATCGTGTCCTTCATCTCATGTGTTTATATCTCCTCCTTCCATTATTCCCCCCAGGTATTTGTATTAATTATTATTATTACTATTATTATTATTATTATTATTATTATTATTATTTGAAAGTATTTAAAAACAAATAGTACAAGTACATAAAAAATCTCGAGTCTCAGTAAATGAGAGAGAGAGAGAGAGAGGAGGAGAGAGAAGAGAGAGAGAGAGAGAGAGAAGAGAGAGAGAGATAGAGAGAGAGAGAGAGAGAGAGTGGAGAGAGAGAGAGAGAGAGAGAGAGATAGAGAGAGAGAGAGAGAAGAGAGAGAGAGAGAGAGAAGCGAGAGAGAGAGAGCAGGAGAGAGAGAGAGAGAGAGAGAGAGAGAGAGAGAAGAGAAGAGTAATATCATTTCAACTTATTAAACTTACTAATACAGTATTAATCAAAATTAATATTTGAAAATTAGTAAATCATTTTTGTATTATAAAAATGTATTTAGTCATGAAAATAAACATCAAAATACACTAATTAGTGATTATTTTCGTCGGAAAATACAAAGAGAGAGAGAGAGAGAGAGAGAGAGAGAGAGAGAGAGAGAGAGAGAGAGAGAGAGAGAGAGAGAGAGAGAGAGAGAGAAACTGAGAAACTATGGTTTTTATATCCAAGTCTAAGTAGAGTATAAATGGATTCTTTAAGTGAAATAATGTTTCAATGATATTTTGCTGTTTTGTATTAAAGGATATGTATACTGTTTGAGAATGCGTTCCTTATCCTTGACTATGGTTACCATACAGTTTAATAGCGTAAATTAATTTATGCGCCCTCCGCTCAGGAACTAGTTCTGCGTATGAGGTATCGTTAAAAGGCATAAAAAACCATCGTAACCTTGGAATTTGCTTTGTAATCTAACCAGAGACTTAGTTTTGTTAATTATGTATACTGGAAACAAGCAATGATTTTTTCATTATTTGCGCTTTTGGACTGTTATAAACTGCGCATCCCAAGCTAGTGTATTCATTCGCTCGGAAACTAGTTCCGCATATGAGGCGTCACTAAAAAAATAAAAAAAATATGACATAAAAAGTGTCGAAAATCATCATAACCTCAAAATTTTTGTTGTAATCTAACCAAAAACTTATTTTTATTAATATACTGTGCTAAACTATAAAGGATTCTTATCATAGTATGCGTTTTTTAAAAGCGTCGTTAACTCGGAGCGTCGGAAGTGTCTGCGTCGTAACCTCGGAACAAGCGTCGTAACACAGGGCGGATTTTTCAATGAATATTTAAGAAAAAACGTCGTAACCTCGGAACGTCATAAGCCGGACCCGTCGTAACCCGGGGACCGCCTGTAACTACCAAATACGTAATTACATAGCTAATGTTTCTCACTAGTGCGGCAGCTTGAATTAAAAATTCACAATAGCGCTTGAATTGTTTAGTGTGGGTAACCAGGCCTACCCGCTAACAGGAATACCGGGAATGACCAAGCGGATTACTGATTCTATTTCTGCCAGTTTAGGTGTAAATGTCAGATCTGTGCAGCAGCTTTTTCATTATTTGCTGGTCACCTAACCAGGTTTTGGAGAGGTATTAGCACCAATTTCGTGTAGCCCTCAAGCATACAGCTTTCAGGATAAGTATTTTATTGTTTTATCATTTAGATCTGATTTCATGTTAATCATATTTATCTACAGTTGTGAATTTTCAGTCAGTGATTAACTCACCTTTTCTGAGCAGCGTAATCAAAGTAGTAAACATTTTATTCACTACCACCTTTACCAAGTACGTATAATAAAAAATAAACATTGTGTTCGGTACTGAACCAATATTTTTGGTAATAAAATATATATCTGCAAGTCTCAAATAATGTGTGTTAGGAGTTGCGATATGTTTGTATGATGGTACTCTTTATACTTCAACATTTATCGGTGAAGAATTAATTAAACATCTTATTAGTACTGAGGTTTAATTGTACTGTGGTGATAGTACACTTATGATGTCGGTATAGGAGACTTGTGTACTTTTAGAGAAATGAGAACATTAGTGTTTAGATATATGTTATGAAGTAGAAACAGCTAAATGGTCTGTTGTTTTTGTCAGGTCTTGCCAACATCACTGCCAACATCACCTTAACCCCCTGACATGTTTAAGGCCATTGCTAAAGATATCTTGCAGTCATCCCTGCCAAATGTTGACCCAAACCATCTGTCTTCTGCTTCTAGTAAGCCCTTTTGAGGTGATCAAGGCTCTTCTCACAAAGGAAAGAATCACAAAGCAACTGTAACTGATGTTTCAAGCATGTATGGCCCAGTAGGAAACCATTAACAAGTTTTTTTTAGATGATGTAGATTCCTCAATTTCCTTCCATGAGTACCATCATCACCCAGAGGGGTTCTGCATTTTGCAGATCAGGCAATTGTTTTATACAAGTCATTAGGTTTTACAATCGCCTTGTTCTCGTGTCCAGGCCTTGGAGGAATGGAGACCAGTACAGGGAGCTTCTGGTTATTGGTGGGCGTGCTGTTCTGATGGCTTGATGATAAGTGAAAATTGCAAATAACCGAAAATTGGTGATTTTTGGTGCTTGTTGGCGGCGATAACTGGTTAATCTCCTCTTGTTAGGTATATATTGCTGCCAATACTCTATTATCGATGTTAGACAGGTGCCGTAAAACCAGATTGCCGAGAACCTGGGATTGCCTGTATTGGACGTTTACAGTATTAACCAGTTCATTTGTTTGACTACCATTTTGATGGAACCATCAATTTGGTGTTGATATCCATCGGGAAGGGCAACCGGATTATTTTTATTGATATGTAGGACATATACTCCCTTGTCCAGTACCTACTCTTTGACTTAAAAAGATTGGTCTTTCAACTCAAGCTCTATGTTTTGGTCTGAGCATGGCATCACACGTGTTTTGCCACCATTGGCAGAATGGGGTCGTCCGTGTTCTACTATATGGATGAATGATTAATTCTTGCCACCTTGTTTCAGGGAATCTTGAGGGTGAAGGATCGTATTCTAAGTCTGGCCTTGGTGCTGGACATTCTGATCTGTGTTGACAAATCGTGTTTGTTCATACGCTAACAAACCTTCGGTCTTAACAATAAGATAATTTCTAGCACCTAGGTGGATCCTGTTAAAAAGCAGATGATAGCAAGGAATCTTATGATATCTGGCAACGCATGCGTAGATCGGGTGAAGAGTGGTCAAGGACCATGCACCTACTCCAGTCTTTTCTTTGACCGCCTGGGCGAGAGTTGTGTTTACCTCTCTAGGCCTTTTCCAGGTTCATTGCCCGTTTCGTTTCTTTTAGCATGTGTGTGTGTTTTTGCCTGGCATTATGACATCTTCTGCTCCCTCACGGCGTCAGCGTATGTGCCCCGGAGTTCCTGGTTTTCCGTGTTCTCATTTTTTGGCTTCGGCACCGACCGACCCTCACATCACATGCAGTAGGTGTCGTTTGAATTTTGTGTACTATTACGAATCCTTGCACGGAATGCCGCGCATGGCCTCAGGAGTAGTTGAGGAAGTTATATGGCAAGAGGGAACATCGGAGAGTCTCGACTCTTCCTTCTTGAGAAGGCTTGTGTTTCTTCCTACCTAGTCAGTTGTTTATCTTGAGATGAAGATCCACTCTTGCTTTTTGGGCTTTTCTGACAGAGACAGGCAGAAAATGCTATGTGACTGTACTGAGAAAATTTCAACTCTAGAAAGCCTCTGGCTAAGAACTGGCAGTGTTCTTTTTTTTTGGGGGGGTGGGGGATCACATGGCCTCTTTAGAGAAGTTTATCACATGGCCTGTCTATGAATGAGACCAACACAATTTGACTTCAATTATCTTGGGACAGATCTTATTTTCTGGACTTGACTCCAGTGGTAAATTCCTCTTTATCTTTTGGGATCTCATTTTGTTGGAAGATCAGTCAAGAACGCTGATATTTCTTCCTTTGTACCTCAAGAACCCAGATCTTACATCATCTTGAGATGTGTAAGAAACTATTGTGGAGAACATTAAAGTTTTAAGGAGTTGGAATGTAGAAGAGGGCAAGATTCATATAAAAAGCAGGTTTTGGAGATTTGGAAGGTCTTATAGAAGTGGAACATAGTCGTTGTCAAGACAATCGCAGTCTCCTCCACTCTGACAATTCAACCTCTCTTTTGCGCATAAAGAAGCTAGCATAGTAAGTTCTCCTTTGAACAGAGTCCAGGAACATTATAATTTTCTTTTACCAACTTTGTTCCAGAGATATACAATGTTGCCACAGACCATCTCAGTAAGGAATGGCAAGTTCTTTCATTGAAATGGTCTCTTCATCAGCAAGTCTGTCAGAAATTGTGGAACCTTTGGGGACCCTTGAACAATGATCTGTTAATGACGTCCTAAAATGCAAAATTCGGTTTACTGCTCTCTCTGCCAGGATCCTCAGGCATGGGCAGTTGATGCATTTTTTGGGAGTGGTCAAATCTAGACCTTTAAATTTTTCTGCTCTCTGTGTCAGGATCCTCAGGCATGGGCAGTTGATGCTCTTTTTGGGAGTGGTCAAATTTAGACCTTTAAATTTTTCCTACACTTGCAGTTTTTAGGAAAGAACTTAGCTTGTGGGTGTCAAAGAACTCAAGGATGGATTTGATACATCCTTGGTGCTCCCCCAAAAAATTATTTTCTGAGCTACCTCTTCGGGCAGTAGATGTTCCTCGCCTTCTGCCTTTCAGGAAAGATGATCTCAGTCAGACTCATTTGAGATTTTTCTAAACCTCCATTGCATTGCCTGACTGCATGGAGACTTAGCTGTCCCTTAAGAGTCTCCAGTGAATCCTTAAATCTAGAGGGTTCTTCACTTTAGGACTGCATCAACAATGGTGGTCTATTTATCGATCTTGATGCTTGTCCCGAGGGCTCTCCAGCACTGTTAGCTCATTAGATATATGGTTATATAGGATATGTGAAGCAGCTTTCTTTTCCTGAAATTATCTAATGCTTTATGTTGTCTTTAGTTCTGCAACACACTAACTTGTATATCTGTCATGACTTTGAAAATGGTCTTCTGATTTTTTGAGCTGGAAGCCCCATAGTTGTCCAATCATTGTTTAGGACTTAAGTTGGACATAGACCTTCTGTTTTTGATGTTATGTCAGTTTGATCCTTTTGATAGTCCCTTTAGAACTCTATTTTAATTGGAACCTCTTTCCCGCCCGATTCAAATCAGTGGTGCGTAATATTGATGCTCGCCATGAGTGAATCTGTCCATCACCTAAAACCTGTTATTTGTACTCATTTGAGGGTACACTGGAACCTTGACATACAAATTTAATTTGTTCCGTTACCATTGTTGTATATCAAAACAGTTGTATCTCAAAGCATTTTTTCCCATTTAAAATAATGTAATATGTATTAATCCGTTCTAGCACTATGAAACCACACCAAAACACAGCTAAATTACATATAATATACACAATTTATACACAAATAAACGAGTAATAGCACACATAATGATAAAATAACATAGTAATGTGATAAATGATAGTAAATGTTAATAAAATCAATAAAAAAAAGAAAGGAATTTTACTTACCACAACGAAAGATGACGTGAGGCCAGCAGGGGGAGGAGGTAGAGAGGGGTGGTAGGGAACGATTTGTTCTCTTTTTATTTACGTACGTACACTAATAACTACGTAATAAACACAAATGAAATAACATTGCTAAACTAATTCTTATTTATTTTTTTTTAATCAGTTCGTAGTTTAGAAATAATGGTGATGCCTTTGGAAGGTTGCAGCTTCTTTATAGCTTCCTTCTGCTTGATGATCGTGGATATTGTAGAAGGATTTCGACCATACTCGTTTGCCAAATCGACGATACGAACGCCACGTTCATGCTTTGCTATAATTTCATGTTTTGCTTCAATCGAAATAATTTTCTTGGGTTTTTTCTTATCACCTGCTTTGTCTTTAGCTTTGGGACCCATGGTTAATAATAAAATAGACAAAATAACACGAAAAATAGGCACAAATACAACCAACTACACAACGACGTGTTAACGATGCAGCACAAACAAACAAACAGACTGAACGCCACTTATCGGTCGCCTATACAACTATCACTCATCGCAAAATCGTATCTCAAATATTTCGTTGTATATCAAAGCATATATTTTCGCAAATTTTCTGTTGTATCTCAAAACATTCGTATATTAGGGCAATCGTATGTCAAGGTTCCAGTGTATCTGTCTATTAAGAGTTAAAAACTCAACCTTTGACTTAATACTACTAACAAGTGTGTCAACATCAAATGTGTCACCATCAAATTAGTATAGTTACGGGCACAGCTCTGGAGATAAAGAAAATTTGACCTTAATCCCAGAATATTTGAGTAAATTACTCTGCAATTTTTCTTACAACAATGAGTAGCAGGCCCAGGGTTCAGCTCAATGTCTCCTGAAAGAATTAAGATTAACAACTTAATATTACAGTTGAACCTCTTAAAACCAGCATTCTATTGTCCGGAAGCTTTCATTCTGCTTAAGGCGTTCTACCAGGACTCTATACCAGGCCAGATGGGCAATGTACTGCTATTAGTGTCGGAAAGAAGGCCACAGTATCTCTTGCCCCACCATTGCTAAGATTGCAGATTTCCTCCTGTTTCTCAGAAAGTAAAAAAAGGTGGCATACTCCAGGATTACGGGATACCGATCTTTGCTGAGCAGCACATTTAGGTTTCACCTCCCAGAGCTGTCAACGAGCAGGGTGTTACATGATCTCCTTAGATCATTTAGGATAGAGTGTCGGATAATTTTGCTTCAGGCCCCTTCGTGGGATTTAGTGGCAGTTGTAAAGTTACTAAGCTCTCCGGTTTTCAAACCTTTAGGAGACCTCTCGTTAATAGAGTTAACTAAGAAAGTTCTATTTCTCATTTTGCTGGCCACAGCTAGAAGGGTAGGAGAAATTCAAGTGGTAAGTAGAAGTCTTCAGCAGGTAAGGATATTTACCTTGGCCACCTGCTGGAGTTCGTGGCGAAATCAGAGTCAAAATATAACCCGCTACCGAAAACTTTCATTCTCCTCACTAGAGGAGTTCATGGGGCCTAACGAATCAGAAATGCTTCTGTCCCCGGTTTGTGCTTTGAAGACATATTTGGCCCGTACGGCAAAACTGCTGCAACTTTGGCAGTCACTGTTTGTATCTTCTAGGAACCCGTCCAAAGCCATATCCAAAAATGCGATTAGCATTTTCTTACGGGAGGTAATTTTGCAAGCAAGCCTGGACTCTTTATGCGGAGCTAACAGTACAGCGCCTAAACCAAGAGCACATAGATTAGAGGGATTGCTACCTCGTTGGCTTTTTCCAGGAATTATTCAGTCTCAGTGATCCTACAGGCGGCTACTTGGAAGTCAGTATCAGTATTCATGTCTCTCTATCTGAAAGATGTGCAGTTTCAGTCGGAAAAGGGTTTCTCATTAGGTTCGTTCATAGCGGCTAATGAGGTTGTACAGTAATTTTGGTAAAAGGTATTAAGTAAAATGGGTTTAGGGAATTAACTTAGATCAGGTGCGATGTCTTTTTTTCTTAATAAAAGGTTTTTCCTGAACTATGGTTACGTATTTAGATAAGCAGGTGGTAGGTGATGCAGTGTGAATGGCTCCGGACATTCTTCGGTGGCTGCAACCAGTGGACAATCGGAAGAGATTGACTCGTACAACTTTTCCATACAAGAGAGTTTAGATAGTCACATGGGAGGCTTCATTCCGATCCATACACGTGAGGTATTTGATTACCACACGGGAAGTCAACTAGACAAAGACAGTACAGTGGTCCCCCCGTATTCGCCGGGGATGTGTACCAGACCCCCCCCTGAATAGTTGGAACCCACGAATGTGTGAAACCCCTATAAAAATGCTAAAAACAGCCTACGTATTTTGTTAGTTAAAAGTCAAGAAAAACCCACTAAAAATTTTCATACTTGGATTTTTTAATAGTTTTATCACAAAAAGTGCATTTTATGATGAAATTGATTAAAAAAACCAGGAATTTGTGGATATTTCTCATAGAAAAATACCGCGAATGTGCGAATTTTCCGCGAATATTGTGGGGAAACGTTCCCAAGAGAAATCCGCGAATATGTGAGTCCGCGAATCCGGAGAACGCGAATACAGGGGGTCCACTGTACTCGATGGACATGACTGATGTCGAGGTACTCTCGCCGATGACTCCTCACCGATGATAGGAACTGATTAGGTGACTACACAGGTGGTTTTTACGTAGCTGGGGAAACTTAAGTTACCTGCAAATACACAGTGTTGGGGTTGGGATGATGTAGATTGATCCCACCTCCAATTAAATGTTAATTGGGCTAGTTTAGGTGTTCAGGTGGTGTATTGCTATATGAATTTTTTATAATAAAACTAATATTGTAATACTTACCTGAACACCTGAATGATTCCCACCCTCCTCCCCTCTTCAATGAGTAGTGATTATAAAGATTGGAAGGGGAGTGAGCTGTTGGCTGGTCCTGGTGACTGTTGCCAAGGTTTGCACAGGTAACTCAATAATTTTTTTTTTTTTTTTACCTGCAACGTTGGTAACGCTGCCAGTTAAAAATGTACCCAAATGTTGGGTAAGTATGTGGGGATATTGTTCGGGGTGGTCAGAGACCAGGGCTAATTCAGGTGTTCAGGTAAGTATTACAATATTAGTTTTATTGAAAAAACTTCATTTTGAACATATTAATAATATAAAAAATGTGAAAAGGGGTACTTTTTGGGTTGGCTGGAACAAATTATCATAATTCCCTTAATTTCTTATGGGGATATTTGTTTCATATTTCGAAAAAATCGTACTTCAAACAGCCTTCTAGAACAGATTAAGTTCGAAGTACGAGGCACTACTGTACCATAAAAATACTCTCATCTCGATGAGAGAGAGAGAGAGAGAGAGAGAGAGAGAGAGAGAGAGAGAGAGAGAGAGAGAGAGAGAGAGAGTTATTTAATTTACACATAAAATGAAAACATATATTACTTTAAAAAATTAAACAAGCACTTTTACAGGGTTTCTCAAGGATTCAAAAATGTTTTTGCGTTTGGGTGTCTGTGAAAAGTTGCGTATGGTAATTAGTTAGGTTCTGATGAAAAGTTTGTGCTATTATGAATTTGCACAACTTGAATTGCATAAGATTGTGATATTACTGTATACCTCACAATAGTGTTTTAGGGTTAAGCAGGTGCTATTATCACCGATTTTCGATTAGCAGCGGTCAGCCAGGAATGGAACCCTACCATTAACCGGGACACTGCCTGTACAGCTATATGTTAGTCTTTGTATCAGTCAATTTGTTAGTTTGTTCAGCTTTTGGATTTTACTACAGCTTATGGTATGCTTGGTTTGTTGACTATGACATTTTTGCATCTTTTAATCATGCTACTGTATTAATTTTCAACCTTCCTGTGGAGCATATGTGAATAGTAAAGGAAAATGGTGGCCAGAAAATTCCAGAGCTTTGTGCCTTGCTACCAACCTGAAGATTTTTAGATTTATATTGCATATGTGGTTGGATATTACAGCTTGTATCAGACTTAGTTCTGGTAATGATTTGAAAATTGCATTTTACAGATAAGTGATCCAGGAAGTCCTGTCATAGGGGAACGAATAGTGCTAGATGGTGTAGTATTGAGTCAACGAACAGGAGAGCGAGTAAGAACCCCTGGATATGAAGAAAGGCCAAGGTTTCTCTACCAAGAAGATTCTCGTGCTCGTGAAGAGCTAGAATCTGAGGAGGTAGGTTTTGGGGGTAAAAAGAAAGGGAAAACTTACATTCTTATCACTTATTACAGAATGTTATGAAAGGTTTTACAGATAAATGATCCAGGAACTCCTGTTGTAGAGGAATGAATGGTGCTGGATGGTGTAATATTGAGTCAATGAACAGGAGAACAAGTTGGAACCACTAGTTATAGAGAAAGGCCTAGGTTTCTCAATTAAGATTATGATTGCATTTTTGAAGAAGTGCTAGAATCTGAGCAGGTAGGTGTTGGGGATGCAAAGAAAATAGATATTGTTATAAAATGTAAAACTATTACATAACTAATTGTTGATTGCTGGGTTTAATGAAAGATTTTACAGATAAATTAGAAAGAAGGATCAGCGAAGAGGTCCTGGTCATAAATGAGTTTGCCAGGTTTATGTCACCTGTGACAACCAGCCATTATTCTTTATGTACAGCTTGCAGAGGTCAGGAATGTACCTTGTCTTTGAACTGAGTTGATATGTTTCTTGTTCATCTTCCCATTTGAAGAATTATAGGTAGAGAGGAAAAGATACAAAAAAGGTTCTGTTGCTGCCTTCTATGGCAAAAATAACAAGACCAAAGAGATAGGTTTGAGACCTAGAAATTCTGACATCAGACAAGGTACATATAAGGACTATACCTTTGTTTTCCATTTTTTCCAAAAAACAGCCAAGGTGCTGTAGCCATCAGACAGAATAAGATGACAGTTTAGAAAGAGGAAAAAATCTGAAATAGCTGCTTGGGTTTAGCTCATGCTGTTACTGGAACTTATTCTGACCCTGATTCTTGAAGACAGGATGCTAACAAATTTGCCCTACTTAGGTGTAAAATTAGTCATTGTGGACTTTCAAGAGATTTATCTTTGACGAAACAGCTTGCATAAATTAGTTATCTGTAAGAAATAGTAAAAATATAGAGTGCCCTCCCCCCCTCCCCATATTCGCGTTCTCCAGATTCAAGGACTCCCCTTGGATTCTTCTATGTTGGCTCTTGCGTGCAGCCATCTTGTGGAACCTTGCTTACGGTCTCTGGGTATCACCTTATTGCTCCGCCAGTGAGGCCATTGACTAGCTCTGGTCATAGGGAGGTCGTGATGTCACTCCCAGCCCCTTCTCAAACTGTGACATAAGTGGAATCAGCTGCATATCCTCCCGTCCCTATGACTTTATCGCTTCCCGCCATGACATCATCTCTTCCAGCTATGACATTGTTGTCCTCTCTCGCTGAGCCATCCGAGGCATTGTGTCAAGCAGTCTTCAAGAGGCTGGAAGAGAGGTTTTCTGCTTTCGCTACGAAGGAGACGGTGCATAAACGTAAGGTCTCTTCTGCACCTCCTGCTTCTAAGGGAAGGAGATTTATCTCCTTCGCCACTGCCTTCTCCATCGCCGCCTCATCATTTTATCCAATGTTGGAGGATCAAGGACTTTGCGATTACATCTCTGAGTGGAGGGAGTGCATTACCTTCTGCCTCTCACGACTGTGTCTCCCCCACGCATGTCCGCGGTTGTGCAGGTGAGAGGAGCGCTTCGCCAGCTGCCCACATGGTCGTGCTTCCCCATTACAGGTTAGCATTCGTGGGATTGACAGTGGAGTTTGCGGAAAGGAGCCATCCTCGTCTTTGTTGTATTGTCGGGTCTCCCCCATGCATGTTGGTAATGAGTCACTTCACGGCCATGTCTCTCCGCATGGATGTGTTCGTGACAGTATGAGAGTTAAGGCTCCATCTTTGTATGCGGACGTATCTCAGGGTTGCATGTATGTGCTGATGTTTTTGGAGGTGCTCCTTCTTCGTCTGCCTCAGTTCCAGTTCGTCGCCATAAGGACGATAAGGCGCTGATTAAAAGGTCTAAAGTTGTAGAAACAGAAGTGGTCCAAGCTGTGTGTAAGGATTCGTCACTCGACAAAACTGTGGTTGACGGTCAAGAGCATAAGGATTCCTCGGCCCACAATTGGGTTCCTTGTTTGCCTGAAAGAAGTCTTGATCATGAGAATTGTTCGCCTTCAAGAAACTCTCTTCGGTCATGTTCTGTGTCTTGGGACCGTGCTTGGTTGTGAGACGTGTATGTGTTTCGCCTCACGTACGTGTTCTTGATCATTTCACTGACGGTGTACATGGTTCTTCACACGAGTGTATGCAGTTCGAGCCAAGACCATTCTCTAGTGTCATCGCTGGTTAACGCTCAAGAGCCTTCGATAGCTGGGTCTTCGAATGTTAGAGGTGTCTCCCCAACCGTTAATATGGAGAATGCTAGATTCTCTAGCGAAACTTCATCAATGTTGCTACAAAAGGAAGCCGATACTGCCAAATCTTCTTCTTCACATCGTCGGTCACCGTTGCCAGAGCAGGAGGAGGGAGACAATCTGGAGTTTTTGTCTTCCTTTGTGGAGGTTGTTGATCTCATTCGTGGGTTCAACAATCTCGAATGAAGGACACAAGCTCAGTCTTCTATCACGTCTACATGCTTAGAAGCCTTGCTGGGTGCCAGTCAGGATCCTAAGACTTCTTTTGAACTCTCCCTGTCGGGCCATGCTCAGTCCGTCTTACAATGTGTGAACACTTTGGTGTCGGTCTGGGATGGCTCTCTATGTTAGTAGGGGTCGTCCAAGTTCCTTCCTCCTCCTCTCACGCAAGATAGAAAGTACTATTTGACTAGTGTGGTTCATTTGATGCCTTGTCACCTTAACCCGGACGTAATTCATCTCAAACCTGGTTTAACCCTAGAGCAAGTTGGATTGGAGGGTCCTTCCTTGTCATCACAAGAAGCCTTAGCTTCCACCTTCCAGATGGCCTCCTGGCTTGATTTATGGTCCACAGCGATACCCAAGATTGCTTCAGAAAGGTCTGTAGAAGGGTTAGTGAGTTCGTCTTCTCTCGCTAGACTGTTGCAGTCTGGTCTTAGTGCGAACTTATGGGCCAACCCTCTACTAGCCAGGACTCATGAGTCTTTGGCAGCCCTCAGGAATGGGGATCTTCTGGATTCACAGTTCCTGATTCCAAGAACTGAGTTAGAAAATTTGATTAACCAGCGACAGGCGGATACTAAGGGCAGGTTATTCCATCAGGCGGTTTCCAAGTTGGAGGCATGTTTACTTCTGCCTCCTCCTCCTCAGAGACCTCAGAGACAGGTACGAAGATCTTCACCTGTTAAGTCATCTGAGGGTTTTGCTTTGGCTAGGGTCCCTCAGTCCTCCTCAGGCTAAGCCTAGCAAGCAGCCTCCCTTTCAATCCTGCCCCTAGGAGTTCGGAGGAGCTCTAGAGGAAAAGTTTTTAGTAATAGAAAATTATCTTGAGATAATTACGTCTCAAAGTTCTCAGGTGACACTGTTAAACAAATGTGGGATAGATTTAGAAAAATCAATGGCAAATATAGTCGATCACCCAGATCCCCAATATTACATAATGGCAAAAGAGTTCATGATTTAAAAGAAATATCAAATATAATAGGTCACCATCTAGAATCAATAGGTAATAGCTTGAATTTAGATGAACATTTTCGCATTAGAAAAAGGAATGAAGAAAAACATATACAGGCAGTACCCGGGTTACGACGAGGGTTCTGTTCTTGAGACACGTCCTAAGCCGGAACATCGTCAAAAATCCTAATAAAACCTTACTTTTAATGCTTTGGGTGCATTCAGAACTATGTAAACTGCATTCTTATTGCATTTTTCATAAAAAAACCCTTCAAATATTGATTATTTTGCATTTTTGGTGTCATATTTCTTGTGCCAGATCAGCGTTGTAGGCGCCGTAACCCTGGAAATAATTTCTGGTGAATATTATTGAAAAGCGCCTTAACCTCGGAACGTAAGCCGAACCTGTCATAACCCGGGGACTGCTTGTAATTAATTTCGAAACAAGTCAACAATTATACTACAATGTCCCATTTACGTTAGAAGAATTTGATGCTACATTAAAAACTTGTAGTAACTCTGCCCCGGGAATGGATAATACGTATCTCTTTTGAACCAATTTATAGTTCTGCTAGTGAGACTACTTTCAAAATGCTAGTTCCTGTACACCATCTTGGGTTTTGTTTAGCCACCGGAGCATTCAAATAATCTCCAGTCCAATCTTTGATTGTAGAAAGTGGAGAAATGCCACTATCTTATAGATTCAAAATAACAACGAAGTGCAGAGCTTTAAAAATTGTAAATAGTCCAGCAAAAACCAAAGATTTATTTAAAGATCCAGATTGTTTCTGGAATACAAAAATTATCCCATCCTCCCCTGTTAAAGGTAATAGATTATTTAATCACAATGATCTTTATAATATTAAATTTTACAATTTTAACTAAATAATGCCTCCATAGTTGATAAATGCTCCCCAGATATGTAACAAACTATGTACAATACCATTTTGGAACAATATGCTCTGGAACATATCAAGATACACAATAATAATCATATATATACCGATGGTTCCAAAGATGATATGGGAGTTGGATTTGCTGTTTACGGAAACAATCTAAAGATCCAAGCCTCCTTACAAAGCAAAGCATCTGTGTTCACTGCTGAATTACTAGCAATAAAAACAGCATTAACAACTATATTTGAAAACCAGTTTAATGAAGTAGCCATCTTTAGCGATTCACTAAGTTCAATAAATGCAATAAGCTAGCTCTTTTACTCCAAAAAATAAAATTATAAATGAAATTAGACATACATTAAATGGAATGAAAAGGCAAAAGATATCTGTTACTCTATGTAGGATACCATCTCATATAGGATTAGAAGGCAGTGAAAAAGCAGACACCCATGCAAAAGAGGCTAGAACACTCCCAGTACCAGCAGAATTATTACCACTAGACAATTACATTAGACACAGTAAATCGGTGATTGATTAAGAAAAATGGGAAAATAACTGGAGGGAAAACCATCCTAACTATAAAGTAAGAGAAATATAAGAAACTGTAGACCTGTGGCCATCTTCCTATCAGAATTGCCGCAAGAATTCAGTAATATTGGCACGGCTAAGAATTGGTGGCACTAAACTGACACGTGGTTACCTAATGAGTAACCCCCATGCTCCTATACCTATGTGCAAAATATGCAATGTACAAATAACGGTAAAACATATTTTTAAAACCTATCCAAAATATAGAGCCCAAAGAAACATAATATTTAGAAGATATTCTTTTAATGAAATATTGTCAGAAAGTGACAAATTTTCACTTTTTAATATTTTAAAATTCCTTAAATTTAACCATTTATATGATATAATATATAGTAGTTTATAATATATTCCAGATAGTAATTATTTATTTTTTAGATAGTAATTTATAGAGATTTTAAATAGCATGTCTAATCCTTCGGGCCAGCCCTAGGAGAGTTGATATTAACTCAAATGTCTGGTTAAAGCAAAGTAAATAAAAAAAAAATGGAGCAGAGAATTGGGTAGTAGGTGTTCTGCGGGTGGGATATGTACTGCCATTTGACTTCTCTCTCCCTCTCTCGGACAGACCATTTCTCAGTCAGACATATTCTTACAATTCCCTGAAGTTCTTAGCTCTTCGGGAGGAAGTGTTGAAAATGCTGGACAAGGGTGCGATAGAGGAAGTAATGCGTCCTTCTCCAGGGTTTTACAGTTGCATTTTCTTGGTACCAAAAGTGACGGGGACTGGAGGCCAGTAATTGACCTATCCACCCTGAATCATTTTGTCAGGAAGACAAGGTTCAAGATGGAGATGCTGCGGACAGTGTTGGCAGCAGTGAGGGACAACGACTTTTTGCTGTCGATAGATCTAAAGGACGCTTACTTCCAAAACCCTGTTCATCCTTTGTCCAGAAAGTTTCTTCGCTTCGCTCTTGGAGAGAAGATATTCCAATTCAAGTTCCTGTGCTTCAGGGGTTGACCACGTCCCCTCAGGTGTTCACAAGGATCTTCTCCCTCGTCTCGACATGGGCTCATGCTCAGGGGATTCGCCTGTTGAGATACCTTGATTGGCTGGTCATAGCAAGTTCCAGGAAGAAGCTGCTGCAGGACAGAGATCGACTGCTTCGGTTTTGTCGGGAGCTAGGCATTGTAGCAAACCTAGAGAAGTCAAATCTTGATCCCAGCCAGAAAGTTCTTTATCTAGGTATGGTTATAGATACAACAGCGTCGAGAGTTTTTCCATCGGACCAAAGGTTGGAGAAGTTGCAGGTAGTGGTACTCTAGTTCCTATCACAACCAGAACAGCCGGCTCACCAGTGGCAGGTTCTTCTGGGGATTTTGTCTTCTCTAGAGAAGTTGGTCCCTCATGGTCATCTTCATCTTCGGTCTCTGCAATGCGGGCTGAAAGACTTCTTGTTCCCGGCAGGAGATTCCCTTCTTCAGAGAGTTCCTCTGTCTGAAGAGGTAAGGAAAGACCTTTGTTGGTGGTTGGACAATAACAATCTCTTAATAAGTGTCCCTCTGAGTTCTCTCCCTCCAGACTTCCTTCTGTTTTTAGATGCCTCTCTCACAGGTTGGGGTGCTCTTCTAGGGGACCTCATTACGTCAGGCATTTGGAGTATGGAAGACAAGCTGCTACACATCAACATTTTGGAGTTGAAGGCAGCTTTTCTGGGACTGAAGGAGTATCGGGAGAAGGTAGAGGGTCATTCGGTAGTTCTGATGTCCAACACCATGGTGGTCGCTTATGTGAACAAATGGGAGTCTGGTGTCTCACCAGCTCCATTCATTGACGGTCGAGTTACACCAGTGGGCGATGACAACTTGGTGTAGCTCTTGGCCAGATACATCCCAGGCAAGAAGAATGTGGTCACCGACAAGCTGAGTCGTCAGAACCAGACCCTGGGCACGTAGTGGTCTCTGCATCAAGTTGTGGCGGACAGGCTTTTTCAGTTATGGGGGAGGCCTGTGTTGGATCTCTTTGCAACTCGCTTCAACAGAAAACTAGAAGTTTACTGTTCGGTGGTCCCGGATCCTCTAGCTCTGGCGGAGGATGTTTTCCAACACTCTTTGGAGAACCTAGAAGTGTATGCCTTCCCGCCATTTTGCCTGATCCGTCAAGTGCTGAAGACGATGATGAGTTCTTGAAATCTCAGGATGACATTGGTAGCTCCTCTGTGGCCTCAGGCAGAGTGGTTTCCAGACCTTCTGCTTCTTCTGTCAGAGGTTCCAAGAGAGATTCCCCCGTGGCGGCAGCTTCTTTGTCAGCCTCACGTTGAAAGGTTTCACCAGTCAGTAGAATCCCTGTCTCTTCACGGACGGGGACTATCGAGTATCTCCGAGCGAGAGGTTTTTCTCAGGAAATATCAAGACATATGTCCAGTCATCTCAGGAAGTCCTCTTCAGCAGTTTACCAGGGGAAATGGGCAATCTATTGTGATTGGTGTTGTCGACGGGGTTTCTCTCCACTCAAAACCTCTGTTCAACGTATAGCAGATTTTATTGGTCTTCCTCAGGAATGAGAAAGGCCTTTCAGTTTCTGCTATCAGGAGCTGCAGAGTGGCGCTGAGCTTGGTGTTGCGTCTAAGAGGCATAGACATCTCTTCATCTTGGGAGATCTTGTTGTTCAAGTGTTTCGAACAGACCTGGTCTCCAAGGGAACTTCAGCCTCTGGCATGGGATGTTTCACTCATCCTTAGAAGTTTCACTAGAGCTCCTTTCGAGTCGTTGCGTTGTTCATCCAACAGAAACTTGACGCTCAAGACAGTTTTCCTTTTAGCCTTGGCTTCTTTGAAGAGAGTGTGGTAGCTTCATGGCTTAAGTTATGATGTGAAATATACCAGGGGTTGGGGGTCTGTGACCTTTCTATCTTTGAATGACTTTGTGGACAATGACCCACAAGAGCTCTTGTTGTGTCCTGTCAGAGCCCTACATTGCTATCTTAAAAGGACCCAACATCTCAGACCTGGTTGTTGTAGGCTTTTTGTTAACAGGGTTGATTCAAGAAAGAAGTTTCCAAGAACACTATATATTTGTTACTGGATACGTGAGGCAATCAAGCAGGCTTATTCATCTCTTGATAGTTCTGTCACTGATTCTGTACAGGATAGAGCATTTGACGTCAGAGGTATAAGTTCCTCTCTGGCATTTAAGAAAAATTTTGCTGTTCGTAGAATTTTGAATGCTGGTACTTGATTGCGCAAATCCACATTCACCTCATTTTATCTAAGATGTTGCCCACAGGTCTATGGACATGTTTTTCTTGGATCCTGTGGTGGCTGCCCAACAAGTGTAATTCATCCATTGCCCTTTACCAGGCAATTTTGTATCTTGCCAAAGGTGGTTGTGTGTTAGAGAGAATCACTGAGTTGGCTGGTCTCTTTCTTTCTCTTTGTTCCTTTCTTCTTCCTACGGGTGGGTTGAGGAATATAGACACATCACATGCTGGACAGGTCTGATACAGGTAAGTAAGGTACTCATGCTGATATTTAGTTTGCTTTATGTATTTTTGAAATAATCAAACCCTCTGTTGAGTAGCAAATTCTCCACTCTCTAGGAAGTGGGAGTGAGGAGTAATAACAGGCCGCTATGATTACAGTAGTGCCTCAGGATACGAAATTAATCTGTTCCGAAGTGGCCTTTGTAACCTGATTTTTTTGTATCTCGAACTATGTTTTTACATGTAAATTGCCTGATTTGTTCCAAGCCCTACAAAAACACCACAGTAAATTTTATAATAAAGCTAAATTGACCAATAAACAATGAAATACAACAATTTGGACCATTCAATACCTAACCTAACCTTTACTGTACCTGTAAATAAAGTGTATTAGTGTACAGGGTACAAGAAATACTGTACATACATGTACGTACATATGTAGTAAAATGTGGAACCTTACCTTTTGAGTGAGGCGATGTCTAAAAGTGGCAACAGAGGAGGAAGACAAATGGCAGAAAACATGAACACTTACTTTCACGAAACACATTAAAAATGGCAGAAAACATTAACACTGAACTTTACGAAACACATTAACAAATGGCAGAAAACATTAACACATAACTTTACAAAAAAGCTTAAAATTAATTTTTATTTTTATTTTTGCCGTTTTCTGAATTTTACATTTTTTTTTACTTTTTACTTTTTTTTTATACAAAATTTCAATTTCTTCACCACTTTCAATTTTCTGTTTTTTCATATCACTTGGACCTTCCTGTTTGCTTACTACTCAAGGCCCTTTTAAAAAATAACTATCCAAGGAAAAAAGGAAAATTGTTTCTGCCTGCTTTTCAAAATGTTCCTGAAACGACTCAGGCAAACGACATTGAACTGCACAAGCTTACAACCTGGGTAAGCCTTTTCAGGTTGTCTCTTTTCTACAAATGATTGCACTTTATGAAAAGCAGCTAGAACATCCGAACATCCTTAATTTCTGCCGTTGTCATAGGGTCCTCCTCCTCCTCTTCGCCGCTGCTAGAGAACTCTTCTTGAACAACGTTATGTTGCATGGCCTCCAACTCCTTCAAGTCATCCGTCGTAAGCTCCTCTTGGTGCTCCTCGAGAAGGTCATTGATGTCGTCCTCGTCGACGACCAGCCCCATGGACTTGCCGAGTGCAATGATTTTGTCAAGACCTGGTTGCGAAACAGTTTCAGGATTGTCAGCTGTTTCTGAATCTACATCAGCTTCGCCCCCGTTGAATCCCTTGAAGTCTCGGGTGGATACGGCATCAGGCCAGGGTTTCCTCCACAAAGAATTCAAGGTTCGCTCGATACCTCCTGCCAAGCTTGATTGATGAGTCGGATGTATATCATTATATTGAAATGCTCCTTCCAAAATTCATGCAAGGTGAGGTTTGTGGTATCGGTGATGTCGAAACATCTCTTGAAAAGATGTTTTGTGTACAGCTTCTTGAAGTTCGATATCACTTGCTGGTCCATGGGCTGAAGGAGAGGGGTGGTGTTAGGCGAAGATAAAGAACCTTGATAAAAGAATACTCTGCTAGGATATCTTCCTTGAGGCCAGGAGGGTGAGCAGGGGCATTGTCCAACAACAGCAGACTTTTCAGAGGGAGGCGCTTCTCTTCCAAGAATTTCTTCACTGTCGGGCTGAAACACAGATTTACCCACTCGGTGAACAAAAGTCTCGTTACCCAGGCTTTCGCATTAGCCCTCCACATCACCGGAAGCTCCTCCTTTAGCACTTTGTGGGCCTTGAAGGCTCGAGGAGTCTCCGAATGATAGACAAGTAGGGGCTTCACCTTACAATCCCCACTGGCGTTGGAACAAAGTGCAAGAGTAAGCCTGTCTTTCATAGGCTTATGCCCAGGTAGCTTCTTCTCTTCCTGCGTTATGTACGTCTGACGAGGTATTTTTTTCCAAAAAAGGCCAGTCTCATCACAGTTGAAGACTTGCTGAGAACTGTAGCCTTCCTTGATCGCCATCTCGTTGAATGTCTTAATAAAGGCTTCGGCCGCTTTTGTGTCTGAGCTGGCAGCCTTCACATGCTGCACCACCGAATGGATGCCAGTCTGTTTACTGAATTTATTAAACCACCCCCGAGAAGCCTTGAAGTCTGGGGTTGGCGTCGATGTCCCTTCTCCTCTGTCGTCTTCGCCCTGGGCAATCAGATCACCAAAAATAGCGCTGGCCCTGTGGCAGATTGCCTTCTCGGTTATCGTATCGCCAGCGATTTCTTTGTTTTTAATTCTTACAAGAAGCAGCCTCTCCATCTCATCATGCACGTGGCTCCTCTTGTTGGACAAAATACTGTAGTCATGCCCTTGGAAGGTGTAGCTGCCATGATGGCTTCCTTCTGCTTAAGGATGGTGCCTATCGCCGACGGATTTCGGCCGTATTCCTTAGCGATCACACTCACCGCATGCCAGCCTCATACTTCTTGATTATCTCCATCTTGGTTTCCATAGAAAGCATCCTCTTCTTTCCGTGAACTTCAGCAAGATTCTTGGGACCCATGGCTAATAACGTAAGTTAATTAAGTTCACACACAACACAATAAAGTGACTTACTATGAAGAAAGCGAAATCACTAACACGAATTTACGTTAACAAGCAAAATCTATGTGAATGAACGAATTCCATGTACGTACGATAATGCTGATGCGACGAAATGGTCAAAGGACGCCTTTACGTAGAGGGATGATGGGACAGATGCTGACCAATAGGAGAGCAGGATCTTACGGCGGTGACTAGCATCAGGAACCAATGGGAGAGTGGGAGGATGGTAGCGAATCTACTCGGCGGCGTGCAAGTTTTAAAATTGTTCTTGGCGGCCCGGGCGAATCTCGGACTTTACCCTTTCGCAACCTGAATTATTTTTGTACACAGAAGCAAAAAAAATCGTTCTTTGCTTTTGTGACCTGGATTTTTCATAAGTAGGGACTTTTGTATGTAGCGGTTCCACTGTATATGGTTTGTTATGGAACAGTCAAAATTAGTTTTAGTTCCCTAGATGCAATGAATCTGCTCATATATCATTGTATTGCAGCCCAGATGGCTGAGTTGTTAGATATTAGTTTATCTATCTTCTCATGAGCATTGGTCCACCTCCTTTAGAACTAGTTTTTTTTTATAGGGAGGTGGCCAGGTGGGTTAACTCCCAGCCAGGTTAGGATGTCTGTACCTCCCACCAAATATAAGTCTATCCTATTGTTAAGAACAAAGGTTTGTTCCGTTTATGAACAAATGACAAATTTTTAAATCAATTTGTATTTTTCATAGCTAACAAACCTGAGTTCTTAATGTGCACTGCCCACCTCTAGCCACCCCTCTCAACATTTTCTTATCTCCTGGGTTGGGAAATGACTGGTGTGTCACGAGGTTGAATGTGTGGTCTCTGACCAGCTTTCACCTCGTGCGTTGCCAGATCTCACAGATTCCTTGCTTTACAATCTCTGATTATTTTAACTGGTTACCAGCTGGTGCTTGGACAATATCCCATTATTAAGACCTCAGGTTTGTTAGCTTGAAAAATTCAAAAATGATTTACAAATTTGTAATTTTTTTTATCAATTTCATCATGAAATGCACTTTTTGTGATAAAACTTAAAAAAACCAGGTATAAAAATTTTGTGTGGGTTTTCCTTGAGTTTTACATATAATGGGCCATTTTCAGCATTTTTATAGGGGTACCAACTGTTAGCGGATTATAACTATTCGCAGGGGGTCTGGTACACATTCCCTGCGAATATGGAGGACCACTGTACTGTTAATTACAGTACAGTCGTCCCTTGCCATATTGCGGTTCACTCATCACAGTCTCACTGGATCGCACATTTTAAAAATTTAATATATCTAAATTTGTGTTGCAGATTTTTCTCTATATCACGGGATTTTGTGGTAGTGTTTATTATATTTATTTGTGTTAAACTAAGCATTTTCTATCCTAAAATTTTTATTTTAGTGATAAAATAGCATTTTCTAATCTAAGATTTTTCTTGTATTAAAATAAGCATTTTCTTGCCTAAAATATTGAAAACAATATGTACATTCACCCTTTACAACTCCTTTTGTTTTTTTACAATCTCTACTTCTGTATGCAGAGAAACATGATATTTTAATGATAAAATAAGGTTTCACATATACTTACCAAACAATTACACTAGCTGTACGCTTTCTTACCTGGCAGTCAAAAATTCAAATTCCTGGCGGCGGTAGCAGGGCTGCCATCGTCTGTGTAGGTGATACAAATCCCGCCCACTTTCGGGAATACCTGGTATTGGTGAGCTTTAGACTTCAATTCGTTGAGCCGCAACGTCCATATGTGGGTAGGAGGGAGGGCTCTGATTATGTAATTGTTTGGTAAGTATATGTGAAACCTTATTTAATCATTAAAATATCATTTTCACATAAGTGACATAGCAAATAACTACACTAGCTGACTCCACATTACCCGGAAGGGGGGTCTATGGACAGCTTTATGAACAAAAAACAACAGTCATGTGCTCACATTATATATAATGTCTGCAGTACCTTATCTTGTGAGAGAGCAGCTACAGGTAGATACTGCTTCTGGTCGGCGCTCTCATCACATGTAGGAGACGTGGCAGTAAAGGCCAGGGTCGTCCCTACTAATGGTGGGATTTTTGCAATCATGGAAGTTCACCGATGATTGACAAAAACAATAATAGTTTGCCCTTTGCCCTGGGGGAAAAGACCAGATAACACTACACAACACCATCACTTACACTAAAAACCATATTATACCCTTAACCAGATATAAGAACTGGTGGGTACTTCAGGTACATGTACCCCCAGACTTCCCATAAACGCAAAACACCTCAAACTCAAGGCGAGGAGACAGTAGAGGGTAAACACCAGGTCCCCCTATGCTTCCTCTCCCAACACCATTTCCGCTACTCCTGGTGAAGAACTTATACAAGGTGATAAAAGTCTTCAGTTTTCTGGATTGGACAATTACAGCGTTAGCCAGAAAATTGAAGATTGCCAGTCTCTGGATGAGGATTTTTCTGCAGACTGGCTCAATCTGTTGTCCTGTGCGGACGGGCAGTGAGACACGGTTCAGTGGAATTGGCTGCCTTATTCACTATGGGAGTACTCAAGAAGAGAGAACGGTAGTGCTCCTTCACATCTCTAGGAGTATCCACGAAACAAACATCGGCTGTTCTCCCCTCTGAGTAAACTTCACCTGTTTCCAGAAGAAACTGTCAAGCATGTACTGTTGGACCTCGAGAACAAGTCCACCAATGATCTTCTGTCTCAATCAGTGAGAAGACCTAAGGAACCTTGGGCGACGGGAGCCAAAGCTTCACCTTTCCAAAAGCACACCTTTCGAGGAGGCAAGTCGAGGTGGCAGCAGAGACCAAAGACTAACCTACGAACCACCTCCAAGTCTACCAAGAGACCTCTCTTTAAGACAGATAAATGATCGAAAGGTCCTTCACCCACCCGTGGGGGCAAAACTCCACAGCTACTGGGAGGAATTGGGGTCGAAGAGGAGCAGAACAGCGGGTCATACAGGTGCTTCGAGAGGGATATGTGATCCCTTTCACCGGATCCACCACTGTCCAATACACCTGTCTGTTTGACAGCATACTCTACGGAATTGATAAGAGCTTTGGCTTTAGCCAAAGACGTAGAAGAGCTCATTAGCCAAGAGGTCATAGAGGTAACAGACACGAACTCCCCAGGGTTTTACAACTGGCTCTTTGTAGTCCCCAAGGTATCAGGGGAATGGAGACCTGTTTTGGACGTAAGCGCTTTGAACATCCTCGTCTGGAAGAAGAAATTCCGAATGGAAACCAGTCAATCAGTAATGTCAGCCATCCAACCGGGCGACTGGATGGTATCTCTCGACTTGAAGGATGCATACTTCCATGCCCCTATTCATCAGAACTCCAGAAAGTTCCTGAGATTCGTCTTCAAGAGGAGTCTTCCAGTCCAGAGCCCTCTGCTTCGGTCTGCCACACACCTCAGGTATTTACTCGGATTCTCGCTCCTCTGGGAAAATGGCTGCACTTGATGAGGATCAACACAGCCTTTTACTTAAACGACTGGCTCCTGAGAGCCGGATCCAGTCGTCCGTGTGTGAAGGACTTGGAGAAGACGCTTACTTTGACACAACAATTGGGTATCTTAATAACCACTGAGAAGTCCCAATTGATTCCTACTCAGAGGATTCTCTATTAAGGAGGATTTTCGCTAGCTTTTTGGGTTTTTCTCTCCCTGGAAAAGAAAGAATCCTGCCTGTCGCCAGTCCAACAGTTTCTGGTTCGCCCATCCTGCTCAGCTCTCGAATGGATGAGCCTAGTCAGGACCCTGGCTTCACTGGAGAGTTTGTTAAGTCAGGACGCCTACACATGAGGCTGCTTCAGTTCTTGAAAACAAATTGGTCCCGGAAGACACAATCGGACTCTAGTTTTCCCCCTGATGGAAGTGATAACGGTGGATCTTCGATGGTGGCTTTCGAGGGAAAGATTACAAGAAGGAATTTCCCTAGTCGTGTTGAACCCCGACCTGCAGTTCTTCTCAGATGCCTCAGCCAGTGGATGGGGAGCCCTCTTAGGAGCCAAGAGAGTATCAGGTCTGTGAACAGAATGAGAAAGACCTTGCACATCAATGGGAAGGAATTGAAGGCCATCCTTTTAGGAGTACAAGCGTTCGACCTTTAGTCACCAGAAGAAACATAGCAGACTACTCGGCCAACACCACAGCATAGTCGTATGTGCAGAAGCAGGGAGGGACCCACTCGTTCTCGGCAAGATAGCCGAAGATCTCCTCACCTGGACGAACAAGAAGAGGATCACCTTTCTTTCAAGATTGCATAAGTGAGAATTAATGTGATTGCGGACGAACTGAGTTGAGTAAATCAGGTGTTACCAACAGAAAAGACTCTGAACAAGAGTGTGTGTCAGGACCTCTGGAAGCTTTGGGGAAGACCATCAGTAAACCTGTTCGCCACATTGAGGGACAATCGCCTTCCCCTTCCTGTTCTCCTATTCCAGAACCACTAGCGTGGAGAACAGATGCCATGCTGCTAGATCTATTGGGCAGGACTGGACGATTGCGCTTTTCCTCCCTGCGGAATGATAAGAGAAATCTTAAACAAGCTTCAATCGCACCAGAATGTGACAATGACCCTAGTAGCACCATTCTGGCCCAGGAAAGAGCAGTTCCCGGACCTTCTCAATCTGCTGGTGGATTTACCAGACTACTTCCACAAAATCCATCGCTTCTCAGATAACCCCATCACAACCGATACCACAGGTTGTCCGCTCTGGTCCCGACAGGTTTCAGACTGTCAGGAACCTGGTCCGAGCAAAGGGGTTTCCGCGAAGGGCGTCAGAAGCTATTGCTAGCTGCAGAAGAAGCTCTTCTGCCGAGCTCTACCAGTCCCAGTGGAAAGTTTTAGGTCATGGTGCAGACGACCTAGCATCTCTTCTTCTGAAACATCTATAACAGAAATTGAGGAATTTTGTTATTTCTGAAGGACACCAAGAAGTTACATCAGTTTCCAAGCATAGAGGCCTTGACATTCGTCTTTAGTTCCTCCAAGATTCCAAGCATGAAAAAGTGGAATGGAATTGGATGTAGTTTAGGGTGGCTCAACGGTCCCCAATTCGAACCATTGAGTTCGTCAACCATGAGAGACTTAACTAGGAAGACACTATTCCTAGTCGCCTTAGCCACAGCGGGCAGAGTAAGTGAGAGTCCACAAGGCCGGAGAAGTCTCCTTAGGAGGAGGCAGAAAACTCCCAAAGAAGGACATTCTCCTGTCGCATAAAACCTGTAGTTTTTATTTGGAACTTCGACTGAGGGAAGGCGAACGAAGCCTTGCCTGACTCCCTCTTCTTAGCAAGCCACTGTTCTCTTCTTTCAGTGCTTTCTTCGAGGACTGGTTTCGGTAATCCCGAAGGCGTTGATCTCCTATCCTTCACAAACATCGACGGAGGGGAATAAGGCGTAGCTGATTAAAAAAACAAAGTCCGTATACGTCTGCAACAGGAACCTTAACAGACTAGAATAAGCGCAGAAGAGGGCTTCAAATCTTGGTCTTGAGTTTCCTCTTCCGACAGGACGCCTGATACTCCGTCCTCTTCTGTCTTCTAGCTCGTTGTATTCTTCAAAAAGACCATCTTCAAAAAGACCATCAATTCTTGAAGTTGATGTTTAAAGGAACCCAAAGCGGAATCCTCTAGCAAGGGTTTGGCCTTCGCATCACCCTTAGGTGAAGACGAAGTCGTTGCTGTCGTATGGCTCTTCTTTGAAAATGAACGACTGGGAGTCGAAACAACACGAGACGTATGAGGCGAACGAGTCGAAGCAGCTCGAGACGTATGAGGCGAACGAGTCGAAGCAGTTCGAGGTGAATGAGGCGAACGAGTCGAAGCAGATCGAGGTGAATGAGTCGAAACAGCTCGGGACAAATTAGGTGAACGAGTCAAAATTCCTATCGACACATAACCAGGGTTGCCGTTTTGAGGAATTTCGTCTATAAGTGTGGCTGTGACATCTGGCAACTCCTCATGGCTTTTCCGACCACTGGCTACGGCACTGAATAATGAAATTCTTCATTTGCCTTTATGTAGAAAAAACGGTACCACTGCACACAACAAATCCAACGGTGCGAGTCAGTCTCACAAGTGTGCGAATGTAACGCACCTGAATGTCTGACTCCATCCGAAGATACGCTATCCAAAGAGGACTTGACGATCCTCCCCGAAAATCTGGACCGGAGTCGTGGCTGTCGTATGGTTCTTCTTCGAAAACGAACGACTGGGAGTCGAAACCACACGAGACGTACGAGGCGAATGAGTCGAAGCAGCACGAGGCGAAGGAGGAGAACGAGTCGAAACAGCTTGAGATGAATGAGGCGAACGAGTCGAAACTCCTACCGATACACAACGAGGCGAGTCAGTCTCGCAAGCGTGCGAGCGCTCTTAACAGGCGGCGACATCCCTCTCGTACACTGGGCATGTCTCTTCAAAGGACGCGACACTAAATCACTCCACACTTTTCACCTCGACACAGGCGACTGCACTTCTGAGTCGGACGACAACTGCACATCACTTGATATCTACACCTTTCCAGCAGCGTTTCCTGGACACTCGCGAGTCGACGTAGTCGGCGACTGACCGTGGGCAAACTCCCCCAGTCTCCCTTTGACCTCCGGTATGTCTTCTCCCGAGAGCTGGGGAGTATGACAGTGACCTTCGTCTAGAATAGGGGTAACGGACAGCTGCCTCCTTGGACACAACACTGACACTGACACTTGGCCTAACACTGGCCTTATCGCTTGACTCTTTACGAACACACCTCTAATATGGAAATGGTGTTGGGATCGGAAACATGGGACACCTGGTCTGGAGTAAATGGTACTGAAGTTGGAGGACTATCAAAAAGTGAAATATTAGATAAAAGTGGAGAAGATAGTGACGGCTTGCTTGCCTCTAAAGGCACGGAAGTTGTCTCTACTCTAGTTTTACTACACGCTCTAAGCGCTGCTTCCTTCTCCTATCTTTGTCCATTTTATCCAAATGGGCTTGAAAAGTCTTCCAACCTTGTTCATTTATACGGCACTCATCACAAGTTAATTCCTTGCTACAGCACTGACCCCTACATTAACACATTTTGGAGTGCGGATTGTAACATAGTTTAGCTAATCTAGATTTGCAGCCACTGCTGCAAAACCTAACTGAAGAAGAACTAGCATCAGACATTTTCATACTTTTTAATAACTAGACAGCTAACCGATGAAGCAAAAAAGCCAACCAAGAAATTGTACATCACCAAAAAGAAAAAATCCACAATTGCGACGAAAGTCGACTGCAACAACAAACCACCGGTGTTACCCAGTGGCAGGCAGAAAACGAATTTAAGTCTAAAGTTCAGCAGTACCAGGTATTCCGGAAAGTGGGCGAGATCTGTATCACCTACACAGACGATGGCAGCGCTGCTACCGCCGCCAGGAATTTGAATTTTCGACTGCCAGGTAAGAAAGCGTACAGCTAGTGTAATTGTTTGGTAAGTCACTTATGTGAAATAGTAATTTTTTCATTGTTTTCAATGCTTCAATAAAGATTTGATAACCTATGAGCTGATCTTTACATAATGCAGAATGCAATGAATTTGGAACCAAAATAGAATATGTAGCACGTACAGCAGACAAGCTGACAAACACTTGCATGTATGGAAAATACATTACGGATGCTTTTGCTTGAGCTGGTTTCCCCATGTTTAGTTTGTACATGGCATGTTATTGGTTGATGGATGGGAGGCGACCAACCAAAGCACCGTGTTCTGTATCCTGGGCACTGATTAGCCAAGTGACTGTAGCATCAGTATCCATCATCTCTTGCATAGCAGCATCTTGCCTTGTCCATTTCACATTGATGCCTGATGGCTGCGCATAGTGTTGCTGTGCGGTGTTGTGTTTTGTGAAACTTTGATAAGATATTGAATTTATTTCAAGCGCTATGATACTGCCCAGATGTTCTGCGCCTTCTATGGCTTCTGGCACTGAACCCAAGCGCCAAGAGAAAGATGCTTACCATTGCAGAAAAGGTGAGACTCCTTGACATGCCAAAGGAAGGGAGAAGCTACACTACTGTAGGCTGCCATTATGGGATCAATAAATCTTTGGTTCACTATGTAGAGAAGGATGAGAAGAATATAAGGAAGACAGCAGCATTGTCTTTTAACAAGACTGCAAAGAGGATGGTAACCCTGCAATAAGGCCATTGTGAGGATGGAGTCTGCATTGGCCTTGTGGATGACTGACTGCAGGAAGAAGAATATCTTGCTGGATACCAACATCATCTGCACAAAGGCTAAGACGCTTTACCAAACTTTTGCTGAAAGTGGTGACGTTCGTGATGGTGATGAGGACAAAGACCAGGACGGTGATGACGATACAACCCTGAAGCAGGACCATTGAGTGCTTCTCTCGCCAGACCAACCATATTCGGTCCCTGCACGGGATGGTTTGACATGTTTCTGAAATGCTTTGGACTCAGCTTTTCTCTGCATGCAGAATCTGCCTCTGCGGATAGATCCAGAGCCGAGGAATACATGAACAACACTCAAAACCATCATCAAGGAAGGGGATTATAAGCATGAGCAAGGTTTTGATATGGATGAAACAGGCCATCTTGGTATTTTGTTATGAAGGACAAAGCCAAAGCCCCAGATTTAAAGCTCAAAAGGATCGTGTAACTCTGTGTGGGGGAATGCTGCAGGCTTTATGATATAGCCAGGACTTACAGGCAGTCCCCAGTTATTGGCGGGGGGTACTGTTCTTGGCTGGGTGCTGATAAGTGAAAACTGCCATTAACAGAAACTGCGATTTTGGTGCTTATGGCGCTGATAACTGGATAAGTGCCGATAACCGGTTAATGGTGCCTCTGTTAGGTATGTTATGGCGCCATAACTATTATCTGCACCTTATGGTGCCAATAACCGAAACTCAGCCTATGGCACCATAAAACTGGATTACCATTAATTGAGTCCGCCGATAACATGAACTGCCTGTACAGTATTCATAAATTAAAAAACCCAAGGGTCTTAAAAAAGAAGATTAAAAATGTGTTGCCTGTGTACTGGATGAACAATATCAAGGCCTGGATCATGAAACTCCTCACATCAAATTGATGCCACCAGTGCCTCATCATGGAGGTCAAGCTTTATGTGGCAGAAAAAGGCCTCAAATTCAAAGTGCTTCTGATCATGGACAATGCTGGAGGCCACGCTGTCGATCTGTCATATGATGGCTTGCAGAGAGAGTTCTTGCTGCCGAATACCACATTGCTGATTCAACCCTTGGATCAAGGCGTTCTATGTGATTTTAAGGCTCTCTATACGCAAAACTCCTGCAAAACCTTGTTGAAGCTATGGACTTTGACGAAGACTTCTCACTGAAGGCATACTGGTGTGACTACACCATTGCATCATGTCTCCTAAATAGGAGATGAATGAAACGTTAAATGCCAATGGGAAAAATTTGTGGCCGGAAGTGGTCCACAATTATAAAGGATTCTCTCGTGGTGAAGTCAATCACTCTGTGCTAAATAAAGCTGTGAAGCTGGCAAAACTACAGGAAGGAGAGAAAAAAGTATATCTTTAGTTTATCCATACCACTGGGTGATTAACAGCTCTCCTAGGGCTGGCCTGAATGATTAGATTTTTTTAACGTTTCTAGGAACCAATTGGTTACTTAGCAACGGGACCTACAGCTTATTGTGGGATCTGAACCACATTATATCAAGAAAAGAAATGAATTTCTAATCATCAGAAATAAATTCCTCTGGTTTCACATTGGCACCAGCGGGGAGCAGACATGGTCTACCAGAATGATAGACAAGTACGCAACCCACTCGTCCATTGAGGAACATTGGGAGGAGAGGGCTTCAATGATATGACCCCTGATGATGTAATGACCTGATCAATGCCCTCTCACAACCATTGACGGATGAGGACCTGATGTAGATGACAAAGTCAGCAAGCAAAGAAGGCGGACGAGGAACTAGGGATTGAAGAAGAGGATGTTGGCCTAACACTTGATTGATTCACAACCATGGTCAGAATGGCCAAAGAACTTCAGCAAGTGGCTGAAGAATGGGACCCCCAGATGCTTTGTTTGTTGCAGTTCTCAAATACAATTGAGGGTGGCACTTGGATTTATAAACACCTCATCGAGAAGGAAAAGCAGTACTTGCAACTCCCCATAACTATGTTCCTCATTCGGAAGAAGATACCAGTTACACCTACGCCTTTACTGAAGTGAAAACAGGAGTTATGGACAAGGGACGAAGATATTGCACCACTTGATGAAGTGCCTGATGAAGAGCTGTATTGCTCTTCTTGGCTGTGCACTATGTACATACATTCACCTCATCATCGGTACTGCATAGCTAATTCATCGTCACGTTAACCATTCAAGTTGTGGTATATTTAGTGATATGTACCAATATAGAATTTTATATGTTAAAATTACGTAGGTTTAAGAGTGTAGGAAGTGTTTAAGAGCGTAGGAAGTGTTTATAAGAGTGTAGAAAAGGTTTTATTTAAATGTTTTTCCTTTGCAATATATTGATTAAAGGTAACCATATTCAACAAAATGAATTAAAGAATAGAGCATTTGATAATAAAATTTAACTTGAAAGATTAACGAAATCATGTTACCACAGGTACACACAGCTGACTTGAAATAGAGAGAGGGAATGTTTATATTGCTGAGGAGAGAAGAAGAGACAGTAAAAATGTTACTGTATGTACGTAAAACAGTAACAATTCCCATAAAGAAAATAAAAAGGGAATTCCCAATGAATTTATCATAATGATACTGTATACAAATAATCAAATGCAATACAGTAACAATAAGAAGTCGATCGAGACTTACTAGAGTGATTGTGTGGGACTGGGCTGGCTGGAAGAGATGGAAGAGTGGTGGGTTATTGGGTGGGGGATGGGGCTCTGCTTCCCACTGACTTCCAGCTGGGCTCAGAATATTTTTCTTTCACTATTTTTTGCCCATTTCTTTCACTTACACTTGATTTGCCCAAATCACTTATTTTTGTTACTGTAAATACCTATTGAGTGACACTTGCTTTTTACGATTTTTTAGCTCTGGAAAATTATTAACTCCGCTCCCTAATAAACACACTGTCACCTCATCCAGCTTCTGCACCCCTGGGATTGTTTGTTTAAATGACTCCCTTTTGAGAAGTGATTTGATCTCACTTTCCTTTTCTTGCATTCTTTACTTAGTAGTGCTTGTTTGCAAAATCCTCATGATTTTTTGGAATATAATTTTAAATTATGTCGTTTGCCAATAGTAAGTTGATGTGCTGTGGCAGAATCTCCTTGCGCTCATGATCGAAATGTAAAAAATGTGTCGACAGTCATACACACATGAGGAATTGTTTTCACATCTGCCAGAAGCTGATAACTCTCTCTCTCTCTCTCTCTCTCTCTCTCTCTCTCTCTCTCTCTCTCTCTCTCTCTCTCTAACATGCATGCACGCAGATGCACAATCAGACAAGCACACAATTAATTCCTTTGATTATCATTGCAAAATGTGAATAAAGTTTATTTTGTTATCAACCCTTCCCAGCCAGCCACGTGCCATTTTCACCAAACTTCATAATTTTTTTTAATTACATACGTTTAAGAGTTTAGAAAGTGTCTAAGTGCATAGGAAGTGTTTATAAGTGTGGGGAAAGGTTAATAATAGTGGGAAAAAGGTTTATAAGAGTGTAGGGAGGTTTTATAAAGCCTTAAAATATATACACATCCAGTAAATAATAAAATACAGTGTTCCCCGTATTCGCGGGGGATGCTTACCAGACCCCCCCCATGAATAGTTAGAAACCTGCAAATAGTTGGAACCCCTATAAAAAACGCTGACAACAGCCTATTTTGTTAGTTAAAACTCAAGAAAAACCCAGTAAACATTTTTATACTTGCTTTTTTTAATAGTTTTATCACAAAAAGTACATTTTGTGATGAAATTGATAAAATAACCCCAGGAATTTGTGGATATTTCTCGTAGAAAAATACCGCTAATGTGCGAATTTTCTGTTAATAATGTGGGGAAACGTTCCCAAGAGAAATCCGTGAATGTGTGAGTCCGCAAATCTGGAGAGCACGAATACGGGGGGTCCACTGTATATGTAATGTCACTACTTCACTGATTTTTGCATATTGTGGGGGGGGGGGGGGGGGCCGGGGGGGGGGGGGAACTCTAGAACCTAACCCCTGCAATAAATGAGGGATGGCTGTAATTACAGAAAAACAAAAGGCAAGTATGGCTTATATAGGGGTTTGGGGGTGTGCTAAGTGTAAATTATGGTAATACTGCAAAGGTTAGTTAATCAGTTATAGCTGATTCACTTAGAGTTGATTCCTGGGTGAGCCTCCCCATGCCTACGAGACATTTGTTTGGTGGCCGCTGATTGGCTGGTACCGGTAGGTAGGTGGCTCGCTCAGTGTCTTTTATTTTCGTCTGTAGTTTAGAAAACTAGCAATATGTTTATATTTCTTCATTTGTCACACATTTTGTACAAGATAGGAAAGTTTTGGTCATAACAATAACATAGGATTTAGTATTTGTTGTACAACTAAATATTTTATTCCTGAAATTAGTAAAATAGAACATGCAGGAATTACAAGTAAAATTGAAGAGAGAACCATTTAATTTTTTATATGTACCTGTTGTTACTTATTGGATTTTGCATCATTCATGTGATCAATATAAAATGTGTTTTCACACTATAAATTCACCCTGAATGTGCTTGCGCTTTCAAATTTTAGATGTGTGTGATATGTGAAGAGAAAATGAAGAGTATATCCTATTATGTTGCATCCTTCTCGGCGTAAAAGGAAAACAATCTTACTTAGTTCTTTGTTGTTTATTACATACTCCACTGAGATCATTAATTCATATCACTCAAATAAGTCTCTTGATATCTCTTTTGTTTGAAAATTATGTTCATGTAAGAAAATTTAGAAACAATATGCTGAACCAACTTGATTAAAGCTCAGGTTGAATTTAAGAGTGCGAAGTGTGTCCATATATTTCAAATTCTTCCCTGGACTGAATTTCCTGTGGCCCAACTAGATCTCCAACGATATGTGAAACATCCACCTGATTATTATTTTTTTTCTTATCACATATGTCCAGACAAACACATACTATATGATATTGGAGTGAAAATGTTTGACAGTTATACCTAATGGGAATTCTGTGCATTTATTTTTAGAAAATTTAATGACATAATACAATAAATATTGTCGAAACTGCAAACTTTGGCGTTGTATGTGAATATGTAATTATCAGGCCAGTTGAACTGATCTCTCTCTGCATGGTGCTTTTGCTGGCAGGATGTTTGTTCCTGCTATCTCCACTGCTCCTGCTTCAGTTTCATGCTTTTTCTGCATGTGCTGTATCTATACTCCTGAGGCTGCTGCTTCTTCCTTATCATCATCTTTCTATTTCTCATCTTCAGATCAACACATGCGGGAGGAAGGCCAAGTAGTTTACCTTGGTAAGATGGCTGAGAAGTCATCTAGAAGGCATTGCTCTTCTGTTGGGAGTGTCAGTGATCCCACCGCCCACTCACTGTGGACTGTGCACACATTTGCTTGTGACTGATCTGTGCGTGGGTGTACTCTTTCTTGATTCCTGCTGAATAACCCTGTTCATTCTTAGAGACGTGCATGTCCTTGTTTGGGGAGGAGGACCAACCTTGACTCTGTTCACATTAGTTTCTCTTTGGAGACATGCAGGGAAGATGCATTTCCCTAGATCGAAGGCCATCTAAGTGTTCTGGATGCTTGTAATCAGTGACCTGAGGAAAGCAAGCACAGCTTAGACTGTGCAACCCAGAGTCCACCTATCTAGTGTCATTCCACACAAGATAAGTTGTGTGTGCTCCTGCTTGCCTCAATTGAACAGTTGCACTAGCCTGGCTGGTTCAAGTTCCTTTTTGGGACAGAGGGTAGTAATGGTGATTTTGCCTTCCACATCATGACTGGGACACATTTTGGGTACCTGTCACAATCCTCTTAGCTAGGCTGAGGTTGGGCTACCACATATTCTCCAGTAGAGGATTCATCTTGTGTCTTGGGTATCTGTTGAATTTGACAGTCCCTTGCCCATGGAACCCATGCATGCCAGGTTAGAGAGGCATTTTTTAAGGTCATTGAGGTCATTCATGAGGGTTGTGTTCTCAGGCAAGTAACCAGGACTACTATATAGTACCCATTGGCTTCAAGTCCTCCATGAGCTTTGACCCCTGAATTTCCCCCATCATTTTGGCTGCCCTGGTCCTTATTTATATTGGGTATGTGGACACTAGCAGAAATACTACTTCCTGTAGGATGCCAAGACCTGTCCCTACTGGTTGACCCTTTAGTTGCCCCCCTTATTACTGAGGTGCCTTATGGCCCCCATATTGTGAGGAGTCTGTTTGTATCCATAGAAACACTTCCATATGGATGTCAACTCCAGAAGTTTTAAGAAATTAGGGTTATGACAAAGAGGGGTTATGACCCCTCAGAAACGGCCCTTGAATATTGGATTTTGACTCTAACCTATCTGGGTTGGGGGAAGCTTATGGTGAAAATTTGGTAGCCCTATCAGTCAACTCTGAATGTTAGATTAAAAAAACCTTCCGGGGGGGGGGGGGGGGGGGGGGGGGGAGTCTATGGTAAAAATTTGGTAGCCCTAGCTTTCATAGTCTGGGTGTGCATAGCGAACAAACAAATATACACACAGGTA
>NC_087201.1:60538827-60576327 GCF_015104395.2 Macrobrachium nipponense | reverse complement strand
TTAAAACTTACTAATAGAGTATTAATAAAAAATTTAATTTTGAAAATTAGTAAATCATTTTTGTATTGTAAAAAATGTATTTAGTCATGAAAATAAACATCAAAATACACTAATTAGTGATTATTTTCATCGGAAAATACAAAGAGAGAGAGAGAGAGAGAGGAGAGAGATGAGAGAGAGAGAGAGAGAGAGAGAGAAACTGTGCTAAACTATAAAGGATTCTTATCATAGTATGCGTTTTTTAAAAGCGTTGTTAACTCGGAGCGCTTTGGATGCGTCAGCGATGTAACCTCGGAACAAGCGTCGTAACCCAGGGCGGATTTTTCAATGAATATTTAAGAAAAAGCGTCGTAACCTCGGAACGTTGTAACCTCGGAACGTCGTAAGCCGGACCCGTCGTAACCTTGGGACCCTGTATATAGGATATATAGTATATATATATATATATATATACTATATATATATATATATATATATATATATTTATATATATGTGTGTGTGTGTGTGTGTGTGTGTGTGTGTGTGTATAAGATATGCATATGTATATATATATATATATGTGTGTGTGTGTGTGTGTGTGTGTGTGTATATATAGTATATATGTATATATCTATATATATATATTTATATATATAATATATAAATATATATATAATATAGATATATAATTTTATATATATATAATATATATATATATATATATCATGTATGTATGTATACAGTAGACCCCCTGTATTCGCGTTCTCCAGATTCGCGGACTTATGCATTTGCATATTGTTTTATGAGAAATATCCACAAATTCCTTTTTTTCAATTTCATCATAAAATGCACTTTTTGTGATAAAAACTATTTAAAAAAAAAAAACTGGTATAAAACTTTTTAGTGAGTTTTTCTTGAGTTTTAACTAACAAAATAGGAGGTTTTAAGTATTCTTATAAGAGTTCTAACTATTCCTGGGGGGGTATGGTAAGCATCCCCCACAAATACGGGCCGACCTCTTTCTATGTATATATTATTAAAATGTTATATCATCATTAAAATATAAAAATAACTGATCATCTGCCATAGACATTTAAGTAAGCTAGGCTAATGTTTACATTCTTGGAATCAGCTGATTGAGCCCTAACACTGATATAGTTAAAATGATAATTTTGTAGCTGCTAAAGGAAGCAGATTATTACTGGAATTATGGTTTTTAATTTTTTTATATGTAAATGTAAAACAAGTATACAAAGTAAACTAACATACTTTATGTTAAAGGAAAATCCCTCAAAATCACAAAACAACTGTTTACCGATTCTCACGATTTGTTTGTTTATGTCAGTGGTAAGTGGTGCTCATGCAATATAGTAAGTGGATATTAATTATAAGAGATGGTTATGAATTGTTATGTAAGCCATAAGTCTGGGAATCTTACTTGAAAGCCTAACCTAGCACAATCTACCAAAAATGAAATCGCTCTAGTACAAGCATAGCCCAGTATCCACAGTGTAATATACTGAAAATGAAATTTGTTCAGTAAGTAATGACTATTTTTATTTTTTACTTTCAATATTAAGAACATGGGATACTTAAGAAAAAATGTAGCTTAGTGTTATCTGGACCAAGAAAAAATGTAGCTTAGTGTTATCTGGACCATCAAAAGCCAGACTTTACCCTTTGCCCGTGTTTTCTTGATTGTGAAATGTGTCATTTTGGATTTTGAGCAGGAACACACCCATTTACTCTTTCTGATTATATTAGTAATTATCTTGGATGTTTAATAGTGAAAACTATTTGCACTCTATATTTTTCCTTTTATAATACTCTATTTTGCTTCATGTTCCGAGTAGTATGTAATTTGCAGAATTTTGGATGATTTTTATGGGCATGAAAATGATCATTGTATCAAATCTTATATACGTATGGGTAATTCAAGTTTTCATATGACTTTCAAGCTCTTGGTTTGCAACATTTTCAGGAAGTGCATTGATCTTCTGTATGTATTTACAGGAAAGTGATAACCCTGCTGTAATTTTAATGCAGAGAGGAAGGCAGCACGTAGCACAGTCATCACAGTCACATCTGCCATTACTAGATTCATCAGATTCATCCACTGAAGAAATATCATTTCCAGCAGAGAGAGACCCTGGAGAGATGGCTCATCCCCTGGTATTGTTAAGTAGACAGATTACTGCAACAGAATCCTCTGCATCTCATGTTAGAATACCAGTAGATCAGAGGAATTCAAGTGATAATCCTCCACTTGTTTTAAACCCTGCATCCTCCTCCTCATTAGTAGAACAGCAAATTTCTGATAGTGGGCCTTCTCAGATGGGACATACAGTGTCAGAAAACCCAGAAAGTAGCTCGAATGCCACTAATATTACAGAATCCTTTCATCCAGAACAAAGCTCATCTACAAGTCCTTCACAGGAGTATGACCAGTCAGTATCAGTTGCTGGCCCTTCAAATCATGGACCTGATGAATCAAGTCAGCACCAGTCAAAAATTCATAAAGAAGTTAATGAGACAACCCCTAAAAAGACTGAGTCAGGTAAGAAGAAATTTGTGGCTGAAGATACTGTTGCTTTTGTTTTCAGGGAAACCAGTGTTCATTATTGTGTTATGTATGGAACTTTTATGAAAAAGTTTTAAGTTCTAGCTTTTCAAGGTATTGTATGAAAGATTTTTGTTTTATATTTTCAATTGTGCCCCATGAATGATATTACTCCCATAGTTAAGAAATATTATTCAATTACTCTGTTTATTAGTTAATGATTAGAATAGCTTACAGTGAAGTATCATTACAGTGTGTCTTGCACTATGCACTGTGGATCATACTAAAAATTCATAGTTTCCTTTGATTTCTACTCCCTCAGTTTTTCAGTTTCTTTAACTGTACCTTGCTTCAGTTTTCACCTCAATTAAAGAAACTGAAAGCTGAAGGAGTAGAAATTGAAGGAAATTGCAAAGAATCTTTAGTATGATCCTCATACCTGTCGGTGATATTTTGTTCCAAGTTTCCATAGTAAACTTTATTTTACTATGGAAACTTGGAACAAATTATCTCCGAGACCTATGAGGCACAATTCTAAACTGTGATGGGATTCTACTGAAAGATTTATGCTTTTGACCAGTTACAATGAGCTATTTATGCAACAAAAACATTCTTCTGTTAATTAGAATCTTAGTTCTGTTTCTGTCAACTTTGTTCATAATTGTGTGGAAAATTGCTACTTAGATGATTTCCAGGCGTAAGGTGGCCAGGCAGATAATTGCCAATGTGGAAATTCCCATTGAGAAAATTACTGCTGCAGAATATTGCAAGTAACAAAAAAAATGTGAGAGGGAGAGTGAGTTACACAGAGAGAAATATTAAGAAAATTTTGGTAGGATAACAATTTAAGTGAAATAAAATATGGGAACAAAAGACGAGAGAAATTAAGAGAGAATTGATTTTTGAACTCCGGTATCTTATTTTTCCCCAAGTATAGGGCTATTACCAAATCATTGTTTAAAATGTTATTTATTTATAATTGGTTATTTCCATTCGTTAAAATGGCATGGAGATTGCCCCTTCCTCCCTTCATTTTGTTTTATGAAATCAAGTTTATTTAAAGATTTATAATGGAACCTCGGCTTTTGTATATAGTCCGTTCTGGAACTTCTAATAATATCCAAAATGCATGAAAACCGAAACAATAATTCCCATAAGGAATAATGTAAATAGTATTAATGCGTTCCAGACACCCAAAAATTAAAAAAAAAATACTTCCCTACTTCATTTTTTACTGGTACTAGGGCCAGCTTGAGAGTCACTGGACCTCTGTCGAATAACAAAACTGTCCAGAGACAAGTATTTCTGACGTCTCTTCAATATCTGCCGAAAATGTTACGAAGTGTTTTCATTAAACTTGTTAGAGACACCGATTGTAACATCTTTGTTAGGATGGTATATCTCAGCAAAATTTTTTACATCTCTCCACTTCGCAAACATTTCTTCAATCACTGAAGTTGGCACAGTATCCCCTCTCTCTTCCTCTTCCCCCTCCTTGGATTCCTCATCTGCCGTCTGTTGCTGTTCCTGCTGAAAGTCTTGCAGCTTTTCAGGGGTTAGCTCTTCCTGTTGGGCATCCACTAACTCTTCCACAGCCTTGCCACTCACATCCAAGCCCATGGATTTCCCCAGAGACACAGTAGATTCCACAACAGGTGTAGGGTTGTCGGTGTCACCTCATACCCTTCGAATTCTTTCTTTGGGTAACACTCTCCACAATTTTCTCCAAGCAGAGTTCATTGCCCTAGAAGTCACTGCCTGCCAAGCCTTATCTATAAGGCTTATACAGTTGAAGATATTGAAGTGATCCTTCCAGAACTCTCTTAGGGTCAATTCAGTGTCTGAGGTCACTTCAAAGCCCCTTTGAAACTGTGCCTTGGTGTAGAGCTTCTTGAAGTTTGAAATGATCTGTTGATCCATGGGCTGAATGAGATGAGTGGTACTTGGGGGTAAGAACTTCACTGTGATGAATTCAAATTCATCCAGCAACTGGTCTTCCAAGCCAGGAGGATGTGCAGGAGCATTGTCCATTACTGGGAGGCACTTGAGGGGCAATTGATTTTCTTGCAGGTATTTTTTCACATTCAGGCCAAAAACTTCACTGACTCACTCAACAAAAATTTGCCTCATCTCATGACCCATGCTGTTTTATTGGCTTTCCACATCACAGGCAATTTATTGTTGATCACATAGTTTTTTTTTGAACCCTCAGGGAGTTTCAGAGTGATACACAAGTAAGGGCATCACTTTGAAATCCACGCTGGCTTTCCCACACAGACCAAGAGTGTTAGACTATCTTTCATAGGCTTGTGCCCTGGCAGTGAACTTTCTTCCTGCGTGATGTAGGTCTGCTTTGGCATTTTTTTCCCCAAAACAGGCCGTCTCATCACAACTGAAAACCTGTTAAGGGAGGAATCCTTCAGCCTCAAAATACTCTGAATTCATCAACGAATTCTTCGTTGGCATGTTTATCCAAACTTGGAGCCTCCCCATGCCATATGACATTGTATGCCTTTATACTTTTTAATTTTTCTAACCAGCCTCTGCTGGCCTTGAAATCACTAAGAGCAGCAAGCAGCACTTGTTATTGGCATTTTCTTAATTAAAATCATTCTGCAACATCCTAGCTTTCTCACAAATGATCGCTTCAGACACACTATCCCCCACTAACTGTTTTTCAGCAGCTTCTCAACATCTTCCACTGGTTGCGATCTCTGTTTCGATGATGACGTAACCCCTTTCGCAACATGAGTTGCCTTGATTTCATGTTTCTTTGCTAGGATAGAGCTGATTATCGACAATGACTTGCCGTACATCCTAGCGAGGTCAGCTACATGTGCACCACTTTCATACTTTGCTACAAGTTCTTTTTTGAATTCTATTGTATTTCTGGTCTTTTTTTTACTGAAGGGCTGGCACTTACAACTTCTTTTGGCCCCATGATGCTTCTTTGCAATGAGTTTTAACGGCAAAATAGCACAATACACAACAAACGTGTGATGATGTGGACTGCGAGCATGGTGATGCTTGTTAAGTGAGAAACAAAGCCGGAATGGGTCACGAGAGAAGACGGGATGCTTTGTATGGGCTCTTTATACGGGGCCTGGTCATGCGCTGGGCCCTGGTTGGAACATTTCCGAGTGTATGAAAAACAAGAAACGTAGGAAACGTACAATAACCAAGACAAAATTTCTTAGAAAAAGGTCTGCAAAAACCAAAACGTACTAAAATAGAGGCGTACGAAAAGGCAGGTTTGACTGTACTTAACAAAGGATTTAGTTCAATGTGTGCATTGCTATTGAGTTGTCATGCAAATTGTTTATCTTTTTACCCGTTAATTATGGCATTTACTGTAACAATTGAATGAGGGAGAATATTGTTGTTGATGAATGTCTATTAGCATACATATTATCAAAATGGCCAGAAGAAGGAAGACAAAAAAATTTATTGGCAGTATGCTGTGAGAAGGCAAAAGTCATGTCCAACAATGCTAGTACATACCAAATTAAAAGATCATAATTATAAAATTTTAGAATTTGTTAACGAATAAAGTCACTCATCCACTAAAAGCAGAGTGAACACCAAAGTAGCTATTCAACATCTGAAAGGTTTGACTTCTAGCCAACCATACTCTTTCTTTGGTTTCTTATTGTATATGTTCTTTAGATGAATGTGCAAGTTCTGATTTGAGATCATGCACAATATAAGTCAAAATGTTTGACACTGCAGAGAGCAAGCTTCAAATGTCACCCCCCCTATTCCCTTTGGAAGAACAGGATACACAATCATGCCCAAATTTTAAATGCTTGATTGGTAGACTGATGTAAAACATGGTGATAGAATACTGATTATGAATGATGGAATTCAAGCTGAAGGAAAAGTTAGTAGTGATGGAAGGTGAGTTAGGGATATTCCCCCGCTCACCCAACCGATTAACTACCTTGTCACCAAGTTTCAACAACCGATCCAGTTTGCACTGAATAATACTCATAAAAGGCTCAGTTTTGTATACTTAGGAAAAATACAGATTCTTTTTAGGTGTTAATTATTATATTATCTGCCTTACCAGGCCTATTGCAAATATAATTAGTAGGTTTGATCAATAATTTTTTTCTTAAAATTTTTTTCATTACAGGTTTTGTGAAGGCTCCATCATCGCCCGAATCTGACGATGAAGGACAGATATGTTCCATATGCTTTGAACCCTGGGCTAATTCTGGAGCTCATCGTCTGGCATCTTTGAAATGTGGACATATTTTTGGAACTCCTGTATTGAGCGATGGTTAAAAGGTCAAGGAGGAAAATGTCCTCAGTGTAATGCTAAAGCAACCAGGAAAGACATAAGAGTACTTTATGCTAAATCACTGAAGGTTATTGATACTTCAGAAAGAGATCGTGTTATACGAGAGCTTGAAAAGGAAAGGGAAGCTAGACGAAAACTTGAATTGGAACATGCCCAAACAAAACTTCAGTATGAACTTAAATCACAGTTAGTGGCAAAATTGCAGAATGAACTAAAAATGTTGAAGAATGCTACTGCAAAAAGTAATGTTTCAGCTCCAGAATTAGGAATGTCCCAAGGAATTTCTACTGAAAATATGAATAAATTAATAATACACTCAGCACTAGACATTGCAAAAGATGGTGGTTGTCGTGTTATGGCTTATAATGAGTGGTTAAATATGGTGGTAGTGTCAATGCCCAGCCATGTGAGTATGTTTCCAGGTTGTGGAGTCAAGAAAATAAATATGCTTGATATAAAAAGTGAGAGATATATTCCAGTTCATACAAAACAGATAAGAGACATGGCATTTAATCCTGTTAAAAATGATTTACTCCTTACAGTTGGGATGGACAAGCTTGTTAAACTGACAAATGTCTGCAACAATGCTCCTGTTGGGTCTTTTACTGCAGAGAGCCCTCTTTGGAGTTGTTGTTGGAATGCTGATCATGCTAATCAGTTTTTTGTGGGCACTGCAACTGGATTAGTATTGATGTATGACACTCGAAATACGGATGGTCCTATTAAGACCATCAAAGTTACCGGTTCGGGGCCAGTAGTGTCTCTGTGTTATATTCCTTGGGAAGCTTCTGAAAATTCTTGCACAGGAGGACTCCTGGTAGCAAGATTATCCTCGTGTTCATTTGTTTTAGTCAAAGAAAATGAAATTCAAGATAATGCATTATTATTGGAAGGTCCCTTTACATCATTGTCCTATGAAAAATCCACTCGACATTTTATGGTATCATGCCGTCCCTGTCAAAAATATCCACATGCTCGACACTTAGTATGTGAACTTCAGTATGTTGATATGAGTTCAAGTGCAGCAACCAACAATAAGGTTGTTGCAGCAAATATCATCCAAACATTTAAAGGGGGCACAACACAAAAGGTACTCTCTCGTTCCTCTATTGTTGCACATCCATTACAAGCTGGTTCTATATTGGCTTGTGCAAGTGATGAATCAACACAGAGCACTTGCTTGTGGGATGTGTCTTCAGGAGCTTGTGTCCAGGTGTTAAAGTGCAGAGAGACAGTCATTGATATTTTGCTCTTGAAAAGTAATCAGAGTGCCTTTTTGGCACTGTTGACCGATAAATCTGTCAAGTTTTACAAATGGGTAGAATTATTAAGTTAACCATCATTTTTTTTTTTTCATTAATTATTTTAAGTTTTTTAAGTAAATGGTATAGGGCTCATAATGTAATGTTTTGTGGTAAAGCAATACTAATTTCAACTAAGGTAATGTAAATTGAATTTTAATTTACCAAAAAAAATATTTTTATTAAATAAAGAACCATGAGATTGTTACTGTTAACTGACATAGCAGTTGATGTTTTATGTACCTGTATCAAAAAAGATAATATCTTTTATAAAGAATATCTTGATATTGTAGATGCCTCTTTTATAGATATGTTTACGTTTATGTTAAATTTTTTCTTTTCCAGCCCTTTAGTTTCACTGAACACTTAGAAATCTTATAGTGTGTGAATGAAAGATGAATTTGTAGAACACCTTGGTACTGAAGTATTAGTTTGTGCTGTAAACTGTAATAAGGAATGAATATGATGTTTAAAGACATGAATGGTACCAATAAGTTTAATGATTTCTTGAAGAATCATGTGTATAATTCAAGTATAGCTGGAAGTTTTATATTGGTTAGAACTTTAGTGCAAAAGTGGGAGAATAAGGACATTTATTTATGCCTAATCTGACAGTAGCATTTTCAAGAAACTTTTTATACCTTTATGATTTGCCAATTGACAATGTCCTCCACTTGCATAGTTAGCTAGATGGGCTGAAATACTCTTAATGTAATTGTAATAAGTACAATGTTAAGTTTTAAAAAAGTAATAGTTTCATACAGAAATAAAACTTAGTACCATTCTTTTAATATCTTGTTTTCCTTAACAGATGCAGTAATTTATATTAATTTTGAAAATGACAATATTTTAAACTGTCTGTATTCACATAAATTCTATGGAAGAACATGTAGATAGTTAGAATGTAACCATACCTAATTGTATCATATTTTTTTTATAATAATGAAGAAAATAAATAACTCCCATTCTTTAAAGGTGAGGATAAAATATATATTACCCTTTTCTTGACCATGAGGAGAGTAGTAGTCCTTGTAAAGCTTAAGGATTTTCAGTGTATCTTTAATATATCAAGATTTATGCTAAAGAAAATGGTGTTATTTGATTTTATAATACTGTGATATAATTAAAAGGAAATAATAAGGGCTCATTTGCGAGATCTTTTACGATATGTGACCATAAATATCTGGATTTACCTAATCTGACAAATTATTTGAATTTTTCATAGTTGTACAAACCAGAGCCTCTTATATAGGAAAGATAAACACCTTTGTGCTGGCCAGACCATACTCTTTCATCCCAAGAAACTCACTTTTCCACTTCTAAGATTAGCAATACTTTTTTGTTTTTTCTGTTTGTGTTTTGTAGTGAATGTGAATTTTTTTTTTTAGTCTATTTGCCCTTCAAGCCAGTAGCTTTTATTTATTGCTAGGGATTATTGTTTCTATGTTTCAGTGAGTCAAATCAAGCATGTTTCATGGGATTTCTTGTTCATTACATTAATTTTTGACCAGATTAACTGAAATTGCAGTCAAGTGATGATTAATCAATGATTTTCACTCTTGGTTTTGTTTAGTTTTCAGTACTTTATTATTACCCTTGGCTCTCCATTTCCTGTAGTCATCAGTTTGTACTGCAGTGCTGCCATTTACCTAATTTTTATGTTAATTCATGACTCATTCTGTTATTCTTTTAAAGGTACTTGGTGAGTGTTTATAGCTTATTGCAAATTTTTTTTGTTGATATTCATCCCTCATCACATTTGTTTTATATTTTGGGGAATTTTATTACGTAGTAATTTTATTATGTAACAGAGTAAGTGTGAGGATGCAGGAGAGTCTGCTTGTAGCTCATTTATGTTTCATGCAAGGATCCCCAGTTGACCTCTTAGCTTTCACATTTTTTAGCTAGTATGTAAAAGCAAATAAGCAGGTATTTACTTTTTTATCCGACAACAACTATGATAGAATATTTCTTTTGCAAAGAATGTAGTTGCAAAGTACTGATTTTTTGTCCAATACATTTGTTCTGGTTTTGTTATGATGCTTTTTAGGAGTTGTATTTCTAGGAAAGCTTTTATTCTCTATAATATAATTGCTTGACACTTTCTCTTTTCCAAGACAGATTTTAGATTGGTGTGTTGATCACTTCAGCAGTAATGGTGATTACAGTGTTCTCCCTATATTTACGGGGATGCGTAACCAGACCCCCCCCCCCCCCCCCAAAGAATAGCTAGAATCGGCGAATAGTTGAAACCTCTATACCTCTATATTAAAACTTGCCTATTTTGTTAGTAGAAACTCGAGAAAAACCCAATAAAAATTTTTATAGAAGTACCTGGTTTTTTTAATATTTTTATCACAAAGTGAATATTATGACAAAATTGATTAAAAAACCAGGAATCTATCTAAAGAACAGCTTACTTTTAATGCTTTGGATGTATATTGAAAACTATGTAAACTGCATTTTCATTGCATAGGTCTTAAAAAACCTTCTAATAATGATTATTTTGCCTTTATGTCTTCTGTTGGATTGGCACCGTAACCCTGGAACATTCGTCGTAAACCTGGAAATAATTTCTGATGAATATAATTGTAAAGCGTTGTAACCTAAAACTGTCATAAACTGGGGACTGTCTGTACAGTGTTCGCCCCGTATTTGTGGGGATGGGTACCAGACCCCCCTGCGAATGGTTGAAACCCCTATAAAGACATTAAAACTGCCTATTTTGTTAGTTAAAACTCCAGAAAACCCCACTAAAAATGTTTATACCTGTTGTGTTTAAATAGTTTTATCACAAAAAGTGCAATTTCTGATGAAATTGATAAAAAAAAAAACAGGAATTTGTGGATATTTCTGAGAAAAATACTGTGAATGGGTGAATTATCTGCAAATAATGGGGGTATTTGTTCCGGAGAGAAATCTGCAAATACACGAGTCCTCGAATCCTGAGTCTGCGAATATGGGGTTTCACTAGTCTTTACCCACCCATTGGCACTGGGTAAAGCTTTGTCCTCTGAACTTTATTTGGAATCTGGGGATGAATGCATTTTTCTTTGTAATAATTGCTGTTAGTTCCATTATCACTCATCTTTAGTGTATAGAGTTAAGTACAGTGGACCCCCCGTATTTGCGTCCTCACACATTCGCGGATTTCTCTCGGGAACATTTCCCCGCATTATTCGCGGAGAATTCGCACATTCGCAGTATTTTTCTATGAGAAATATCCACAAATTCCTTGTTTTATTTTTTATAAATTTCATTATAAAATGCACTTTTTGAGATAAAACTATTAAAAAAACCAAGTATGAACATTTTTAGTGGGTTTTTCTTTAGTTTTAACTAACAAAATACAGGCGGTCCCCGGGTTACGACGGGGTTTCCGTTCTTAAGACGCGTCGTAACCCGAAAATCGTCGTAAGCCGGAACGACGTTCTTGAAAACATGTCCACAGGGAAAATTTCACTACTAATTTGCAATTTTTCTTAGGGCCGTATCTCTAAAATTATCACTAATTTACTTTTTTCATGTGCAATACTGTGTATTCACAAATTACTGTATATTTTCATTAAAATACAAGAGAGAGAGAGAGAGAGATAACTCCTTAGGTTTCAATAGATTGAAATGAACGTCTGTAGGCAACTTTTTCCCCCTCCCATAAATACATATATTTCTCCAGAGAAGAGAGAAAGAGAGGACTGTGCAATTATGTTTGTCTGTCTATCAATTCTTTTTCTGAGAGCGAGAGAGATAAAAGGAAGAAATAGAAACACCAAATGTATGACAAGTATCTTGTGGAGAGAGAGAGAGAGAGAGTTGTCCTTACAGTATTTAAAAGAGAGAAATGGAATGATTATTGTATTTAAAATACTCGGATATGAATTTTGTACTTACAGTTAATAAGTATTATTATTGGAAAATATTAATGATAAACTTATTACATACATGTCCATGAAAATGATCTCTTCTCAGTAAAAGAGAGAGAGAGTTAGGGAAGTTGATATAGAAAAAGACAAAGGGAAGAATTTTCTATTGAAATTAGTTATCGTATTATTACTACTTCTATTATTATTATTATTATTATTTGAAAATATAATAAACACGTGCATCTACCATAAAAATTCTCTCATCTCAGTAAGAAAGAGGAATTATCCTTACAAGTGAAATGGAAAGGTCATTTTCATCTCTTTAAAATACGACCATTATGAATTTTGTAATTAAAGTTTTATATATTATTATTATATTATTATTATTATTATTATTATTATTATTAGTATTATTAAATAACTGAAATTATCAATAAACATTTTACATACTAGTACCATAAAAATTCTTTCATCTCGGTAAAAGAGAGAGAGAGAGAGAGAGAGTGTTTATCTCTCTGTTCTCTCAAAAAATACTTATAACACTTCCAGCGAAAGAGAGGGAGGGAGTTACCACTATGACACATTATTATCTTGTGTGGCAAAGAGAGAGAGAGAAAGTTAACCTTAATTAAAAGTGACATGGATAGATTAGTACGTATTGTATTTCTTTAAAATACTATCACATATGAATTTTGTAATTACAGTTATTATTATTATTATTATTATTATTATTATTATTATTATTATTATTATTATTATTATTATTATTTGAAAGTATTAAAAACAAATAGTACAAGTACGTAAAAAATCTTGAGTCTCAGTAAATGAGAGAGAGAGAGAGAGAGAGAGAGAAAGGAAAATTTCAGGACCACGTGATTGCAACACTGCAGCTCTTCCCCCAGCTCTTCCCCCTCCTGGCTGTCACAGAACTTGATATATCTGACAGTTTTAGTACCTGGATCTCGAGGAAAAGGTTACTGGAAGTTACTTGAAGAAGACTGGGATTTCCTTCATTCTTCCATAATTTTTTAAAATATAAGCTAAAATCTTACTAATTCACTATGGTATTTTCTTTAATGAATTGATATTATTGCTGTATAAATTAATATTAATATTTGAAAATAGTAAATCATTTATTTATCATACAAAAAACATACATCTTTGTAGTAGAGAGAGAGAGAGAGAGAGAGAATTATTATTTTTATGGAGATACCGAGTTACTGACAGCTGTAATGAAACATATACGTAACGTAATATTAAAACAGAAGAAGAATTCTAAAAAATACATACATATTTGTTGGCTTCATGATCGCAGTCTGATTTATTTTATATTTTATGAAATGTATTTAGTCATGAAAATAAACATCAAAATACACTAATTAGTGATTATTTTTGTCGGGAAATACAAAGAGAGAGAGAGAGAGAAACTGTGCTAAACTATAAAGGATTCTTATCATAGTATGCGTTTTTTAAAAGCATCGTAAACTCGGAGCGTCGTAACCTCGGAGCGTCATAACCTCGGAACAAGCGTCATAACCCAGGGCGGATTTTTCAATGAATATTTAAGAAAAAGCGTCGTTACCTCGGAACGTCATAAGCCAGACCCGTCGTAACCCGGGGACCGCCTGTAGGCTGTTTTTAGCATTTTTACAGGGGCTCCAAGCATTCACGGGTTCTAACTATTCAAGGGGGGGTGTCTGGTAAGCATCCCCCGCGAATAAGGGGGACCACTGTATATATCTTAGTTTTAGCAGACCACTGAGCTGATTAACAGCTCTCCTAGGGCTGGCCCGAAGGATTAGGTATATTTTTACGTGACTAGGAACCAATTGGTTTCCTAGCAACGGGACCTACAGCTTATTGTGGGATCCGAACCACGTATCGAGAAATTAATTTTTATCACCAGAAATAAATTCCTCTGGTTTCGCATTGGCTGAGCCGAGAATCCCACTGGAATGGTAGCCGAGCGCGAAATGCATTCGGCCAACGTGGAACCTGAGTGTATAGAGTAAGGAGAGCAAAATTAATAATATACAGTGGTACCTGGAGATACGAAATTAATCCGTTCCGAGGCGCCCTTCGTATCATGAGGTTTTCGTATCTTGGACCACATTTTACATGTAAAATGTCTAATCCGTTCCAAGCCCTCCAAAAACACCCCAGTAAATTTCATCATAAAGCTGACCTATAAACAATGAAATACTACAACAAGTTGGACCATTCAATACCTAACTTTATAACGAAATGCAAATTAACCTGTAAATAAAGTGTATTAGTGTACATGGTATACAAGAAATACTGTACGTAAAATGTGGAAGCTTACCTTTTGAGTGAGGCTATCTCCGAAAGTGGCGGCAGAGGAGGAGGAGGAGGACAAACGGCAGATACGTACGTACACTTAACTTTACGAAACATAAAATTTAAGGAAAACTAAACTAAAATCTACGAAACACATTAACAAAACTGTAACACTTAACTTTACAAAAAACTTAAATTAAATTTTTTTTTTTTTTTTTTTTTTTTTTTTTTTTTTTTTTTTTTTTTTTTTTTTTTTTTTCCAGAATTTCAACTTCATCACCACTTTCACTTTGTTTTTTATCACTTGGTTCTTCCTTTTTGCTTACAACTTTCTGTTTTTTTTTCACTTGGTTCTCCTTTTTTGCTTACTCCTGCTAATGCTAAAGGCCTCTTTAAAAAATAACGATCCAAGGAAGATTGCTTCTGCCTACTTTCACAAATGTTTCCTGAAACGCTCGGGCAAACGTCATCGAAACTGCGCAAAGCATTACGACCTGTGTGAGCCTTTTCGTTTTTTTTTTTTTTTTTTTTTTTTTTTTTTTTTTTTTTTTTTTCTTTCTTTCTATAAACGCGTAGTGTTCATTAACGGCTGCCCGTCTTGATAATTATCTACTAATTGTTGCACCTCATGACTCTGTTGGCCCTGGTGTCCATCAAAACCCTGTTCAACCAAATGCTCTCTTTGCAACTGATTTGGGTACTGAATGTTCGGCTGCTGACCTTCAACATAAACTGGAAGTGCCATTGAATTATACTTGTTATGCATGTTTGTAAATGATTGGTCAACACCCTGTTCAGCAGGGAATGGAGATTCTACCAACCTTGCAAAGTTCCAGTTTATCCATGAGAGAGACCTTGATCACTTATCCCATGTGAGAGATCTTGGTCACTTATCCCACGAGAGAGATCTTGGTCAATCATATCATATATGTCGTCACTCAAGAGGTGCTCTTCTTTTTCCATTTTCTGTGAAAAGATATGAGAAATTTTTTTTAAAATACACATGACAAACACCATCACAATGTCAACTCTGACTAGTAGATTCAGAAACAGTTGACGATCACGAAACTAATACCGTGTGCGTACGATAACGATGCTGGTACCGAGTGGCCGAGGCACGCCACCACGTACATAGATGCATGATGGGAGGGATGCTGGCCAATAGGAGAGAAGGATCTCATGGCCGCGACTAGCATCAGGAACCAATGGGAGAGCAGGAGGATGGTGGCGAGTCTACTAAGTTGGCAGCGCGCGAGTTTCAAAATTGTTATCAGTGGTTCGGGCAAATCTCGGACTTTACAGAAACCTTTCGTATCTTGAAAACTTTTCGTATGTAGAGCCGTTAAATTTTTCGTATTGGCTTTCGTATCTCAAGTTTTTCGTAAGTTGAGCCTTTCGTATCTCGAGGTACTACTGTATTTGTTCCGACACGTAATACAAACCCTCGGTCCTTTAACATATGGAATGTACTTCAGCGCAGCTGGAACCGGTCGTAAGGTTTCAAACAAGGTGGTTCAGTAGTTAACTGCTTGTCTGATAGTCGGGAGTCCCACCCGACTGGGAGGTAAACACCACTTCGCTTTCAGCCGCCGACGGAGCAAGACGTGTGTTCGCCTCTCTGCCCGCCATCGTCGTTTGCTTTCGCCTTCGCTTTCTTGAAGACTTTAGTGTGTATGGTTATCTTGAGTAAAACTTGGGTGACTGTAAGTACTTGTTTTTCCTTTTTTTTAATCATTGTATATTGCTGTCTTGTGCCTGGAAATGAGCAGCCACGAGACAGAGAGACCCCCCCGGCCCCCAGTCAGCCGCAGATTTTGCCCTGGCGTGGAGGGCCGCAGGTGTGGGGCCTTTAGGTCACTCCATGATGTTGACCCTCATGATTTATGTACTCAGTGTCGGGGGCGAGAATACTCTCATGCCGATACATGTGTGATATGTGTATCTTGGTCGGAGGAGCAGTGGGGGCGTAAGCTGGCCAAGGTGTCGTCGGAGGGCTCTCCGCGACACCGTTGGTTACGGGCATGTCTTCCTCTTTCCTTCCTCCGTGTCAGCTCCCGCGTATGGCTCCTTCCCCTTCGGGGGACGTGTCGTGGTCCGCCACTTCACTCGATCAGTTGAGTGTAGAGGAGGGAGCGTGACACCCCGATGTTCAGCTGTACTCGGGGTCTTCCGTTCGCTCAGAGTGGGAACTTTCTCCCCCCAGGCGAGCGGGAACCCCCCCCCCAACCCCCCACAACCCAACTCTTGCCTCCTCAGGTATGCCTGCCGAGGGTGGCGATCTCGAGCAGGTCTGGTACTCGCTTGGACTCCCGGGCATACCGAGTCTTCAGGGGCTGCTGTACCACCTGGTGGCTCAGGGACCCAGGCCGGTGACGTACGGACCAGAGACGTCGACGGCGATAACTGTGTTGATGCCTAGGTATGCAGCTCCTCCTCACCTGGTTTACACCCAGCACGTGGCAATGGTTACCCCAACAGCTTCGGTCCAGGCCCCGCTGTCGTGCTTGCTGAGGAAGGAGATGACCCTACCGCCTGGTTTTGCTTCCCTCGCCCCAGCCCCTGACTTTCGGTGCCCTAAGAGTTCCCCGCTCGACCTGCCGCCAGTTCCTGTGCTGCCGCCAGTTCCTGTTGTTGCTGCCCCCGTACCAATTCCTGCCGTCGTCGCTCCAGCCTGTGGTGTTGCTGCCCCCACCGCAGGTCCCTCCAGACAGGGGCACCTGGGCCCTGTTGCTTCGGCAACTGACCCAGCTCCGTCCTGGATGGAGGACCTGACGGTGGTCCTGAGGGAGCTGATGAAGAAGAAGAGGAAGGTGTCGTTGCCTTCGTCGTCGTTGTCTGCAGCAGCCTCTTTCCCTTCGACTTTCAAGGCCCCACAGCCGAGGAAGAAGAAGGTTGCCTCCTCCCCCCTTAGAAGTCTCGCCCAGAGACCTCTAAGGGTCTGTCCCACTCCAGTGGGGCAGTTGGGGCTTCCGCTGGTCCTCCTGTTCCCTCGGGAACAGGGCCCATCTCTCCTTTCGCAAGGAAGAAGACAGGAACCGGAGGGGTATTGGCTACGGTACCTCTTCTCCTGGCACCGTAGGCTCTGCCTCGGCATTGAGAACCGTCTCGGCCACTCGATTGCAAGCTGTACTAAGTGTATGGTCACCCGCGGTGAGCCTGCTCGCCGCCAGGTTCCAGCCACGGAGCGGAAGACTGGTGGCAGTTGCTCAGGCGACTCCCGCCAGACCGGCGATTGCTCTTGTGGCGATCCCCCGGTCACCAGGGTTGACTCGACGGTCCCACCAGACCGTATGCGGGCTGAGGCGAGGAAGAGGTCCCCCTAGTCGCCAGGCACAGTCTGGGCTGGGCTAGGTACCGTGACGCGCTGTGATGATGGGCCACGCTCCCACGGCGACAGTGGACTCTGCCAGTCGCCTGACTGCCGCTCCCACCGGGACCGGACAGATAGGGTGACTGGTAGCAGCTCTCCTGAAGCTCGGGACCGTCGCTACCGTTCTCGGTCCAGTGGTTCTCCCCAGAGAGACCGCGCGACTAGGCCTGCAGCTTGATCGTCACTGTGGGTTGGCAATCGCCTGCAGCCCCCCCAGTGCACCGGCTCTCCCGGTGGGCAGGGGGGGAGTGTCAGGTCTGCCTCTCCTATCCCTTCAACCTCCTCGGGCTACACTGGGAGGAGCAAGGCGATTAGGAGCGACTGCAAGGAGTGCGCTTTTCGAGGTCCCTCCACGAGGGCCTACGAACCTGGCACGGTCTTGGGACCGACCAGATCGTACGCACAAGTGGTTGGAGGAGACCAAGAGGGGTCTGCCGTGGTTCCTCCTGTGGAAGGAGGAGGATCTCAGGCGGCACTCTCCCTGGATGGACTTGACGGTCCATCTCCTCAGGACGCGGTCACTCCCGAGATCCAGAGGTCGTTTGCAGAGGTCATCGAGCTGATTCGTCAGCACAATGACCTCGGGGAAGGATCGGTGCTCCTGCCCTCTGAGCCTACATCTAGGCTGGAGTTGTTCTGGGGGCCCAAGAAGGAACCCAGGACGAAGGTGGGTCTGCCACCGATCAGCCTTGGCCGACAGTGTGTTGGGCCAGGTGAACTCTCTTGTCTCAGGACAGGAGGGATCACTTAGGTCTGGCAGGTTGTCCAAGCTGCTTCCCCCTCCTCTACCATGACAGAGGCGGTTCTACATCCCATTGGAGGACCCACTGCCGCCCAAACAGGTTAACCCGGAGCTAGCTATGCTAACCCCGGGTGTGTCTCTTCAACACCTGCTGGCTGAGAACCTCTGGTTCTCGCAGCAAGAGGTACTGGCTTTAGAAGCGACTGCCATGGCAGCATTCCAAGTAGTCTCCTGGTTGGACCTGTGGTCCCTCACTGTGTCCAGGGTTGCGGCCTCCTCGGGAAACATCACTCCCGAAGGAGACCCGGCTTTTGGGAGATTGTGTCAGTCTGGAGGTAGGGCTATCTCCTACCTGGCCCACCAGACGGCCAACCTTTGGGCCAACCTGGTTCTGAGATGTCTGGACGCAGTCCTCGCTCGAGTGACCAGGTTGGCAGGGCGCAAGGCAGCTTTGGGTCTGAGGAACGGACCGGTGCTGGGTTCCTCCTCTCTCTTCCTGAGAGAGATGGTGGACGCTGCGGTGGAACAGCGGCGCACTGAGGACAATGACCGCCTGGTCTACCAGGCAGTCTCGAAGGCGGTTAGGCAGCCTCGAGCCACTGCAGCCAAGCCTCAGAGCTCGGCTAGCGCTTCCTCTACGACCAAGATGACGTCTTTGTCGAGGCCGAGAGGAAAGACCCAGCCTTTGACTTCTGCTGTAAGGAGTGACCGTCAGCCCTCCTCCCAGTCGTCCTTCTCTCGAGGAGGATCTGGGAAGAAGAAGTCGAAGAAGGGGAAATGCTAGGGACGGCGTTCCCCCTCACCTGCTGCCGGAAGTTGGGGGTTGCCTGGCGAGCCACTGGGCAACTTGCAAGCGCTATGGAGCTGAGACCTGGATAGTAGATGTCCTTCGGGAGGGATATCTACTATCCTTCGAGTCGCAGCCACCCCTCACCTCCAACCCGGTCCATCTGCAGACGTACGTCCCCGGTTCTGCCAGGGACGTAGCGCTTCGGCAAGAGGTAGATTCCATGCTGAGCAAACGAGCTGTGGAGATCGTACGGGATCAGTCGCTGGGCTTTTACAGCTGACTTTTCCTGGTGGAGATACCCATCCAGATACCCATCCACCAGTCCTCCAGGGTACCTCCGCTTCATCCTCGACGGGACGGTGTACCAATTCAGGGCACTTTGCTTCGGTCTCTCAACCGTCCCACAGGTGTTCATGCGAGTGTTCATGCTGGTGTCTACTTGGGCCCATTTGGTAGGGATAAGTCTTCAGAGGTATCTTGACGATTGGCTGGTCCTGGCGAGCTCCTGCTCGCAGTTGCTACAGGACAGGGATCGACTCCTCAAATTTTGTCACAATCACAGGATCGTGGTGAATTTCGAGAAGTCTGATCTTGAGCCCAAGCAGAGGATGAAGTACCTGGGCATGCTGATCGACACGGTAGCAGGGCGAGTCTTCCCCGCAGACTCGCAGATCAGCAGGTTCAGGGAGGCTGCCGGACGGTTCCTGTCTCAACAGGAACAGCCAGCTCAGCAGTGGCAGGTCGTGATCGGTCACCTGTCGTCTCTCAAGAAGTTAGTCCCTCACGGGCATCTTCATCTGCGGTCTCTTCAGTGGAGGCTAAAGGAGTGTTGGTCACAAGCAAGAGACCCACCGTACTTCCCTGTGCCTCTCACGGAGGAGGTGAGGCAGGACCTAGCCTGGTGGCTGGACGACGGGAACCTCGCAAGAGAAGTGCCTCTCCGAACTCGCCACCCCAAGTTGCTGGCTGCGGGTGTGTGGGATCATCACGACAAGCACCTTCACATCAACGTCCTGGAGCTCAAGGCAGCGTTCCTCGCTCTCCAAGAGTTCCGGGAATGGGTGATGGGACACTCAGTGGCGTTGATGAGTGACAACACCACGGTAGTGGCATACGTCAACAAACAGGGGGCCGAGTGTCCCTCCCGTTGCACCAGTTGATGATGCAGGTGCATGAGTGGGCCGTAGTTCACTCGGTAGAGCTGTCAGCCAGATACATTCCAGGCAAGAGGAACGTAGTGGCAGACAAGCTCAGCTGTCGGAATCAGGTGATAGGGACCGAATGGTCCCTTATCCCAGATGTGGCGGAAAGGCTCTTCGACCTGTGGGGGCATCCAGTCGTGATCTGTTTGCCACCCGGCACAACAGGAAACTCGAGGTTTTCTACTCAGTTGTGCCGAACCCATGGGCAGCTGCAGAGGATGCTCTACAACATCCGTGGGACAACCTCTTCGCCTATGCCTTTCCCCCGTTCCGTCAGATTCGCAAGGTAATCAGCAGGGTGCTGGTCACCGCGAATCTTCGGATGATTCTGGTGGCACCCAAGTGGCCTCAGGCCGTTTGGTATCCGGACCTGCTGGCTCTTCTCGCCGAGGCACCGAGAGAGATTCCCCCCTGGCACAACCTCCTGTGCCAACCACACGTGGAACAGTACCACTGAGCGGTTCGGTCCCTGTCTCTTCATGGCTGGCTGTTATCCACCATCTCTTACGAGCAAGAAGCTTTTCTTGCCGAGCAGCAACAGAGATGGCTGGGTACCTCTGGCAGTCCTCTGCAGCGGTGTACCAGGGGAAGTGGTCCGTCTTCTGTGGTTAGTGTCGTGGACAGGGTCTCTCTCCTCTCAGAGCCACTCTTCAGCAGGTAGCGGATTTCCTCGTCTTCCTTCGCCGAGAGAAGCTCCTCTCCGTCTCCACAGTTGAAGGCTACAGAGCAGCCCTGGTCCTAGTCCTCAAGCTGCGGGGAGTGGACATTTCCACCTCCGTGGAGATTTCCCTTCTGATGAAGAGCTTCGAGAGGTCTTGCCCACCCAGGGAACTCAGGCCCACCAACAATGTCCTGTGAAGGCGCTACAGCGCTATCTGAAGAGAACTCGCCACCTCAGGCCTGAGTGTCGACACCTCTTCATTAGCACTGGGGTTACCAAGAAGGAAGTGTCCAAGAACACTTTCTTTCTGGATTCGTAAGCTGATCAGGAAGGCATATGCTTCGGATAGGAGTGACGACACCGGTGCCCTTCGTCCGAGAGCCCACGAAGTCAGAGGTATTGGTCCAACCCTTGCGTTCCACAAGAACTTCTCCATGGCACAGGTGCTGAAGGCAGGGGTTTGGGCCAACCAGACCACCTTCACATCTTTCTACCTTTGGGATATCACCCACAGGTCCTTGGACACTTTTTCCTTGGGACCCGTGGTGACTGCTCAACAAGTTGTGTAGCTTACCCAGCTCCCTCACCGTACAAGACAGTATCGCATCCTTGTGAGACTGCATGAATGGACCAGTGAATGAGAGTGACTGGCTTCTCTTCCTCCTCTTTTCTCTCCTCTACCTGTGGGCAGAGGGTTGTGGTCGTCACTATGCTGGACAGGAGGCTGATGCAGGTAAGCTAAGCTACTGAGCTCTGTCCTATCCCTTTCATTAGGGATAGGATTGGTTATCCACCACTCCCCTAACAAGGGGGGCCGTGGACGCCAACAAGAGACAAACCCAAGACCTTATATTTGGCTCTTGCGTAGGAACTAGTTCTTGCTTCCTATTCATAAGAGGCACGCTTGCCTCCCTCTTATGAATTTGGTCCAGAGGTCTGACCACTGATCCTGCGGTGCACACCCCGATCAGTTGGGCAGAGGCTAGGATCCCTCCCTCTGCTCTTACGACCAGGGAGGGAACCAAGGTCGGACGAACACCAGTCTGTTCATAAGACTCGGATCCCACCCACCAATAAGTGAGTCTTCCATATGTTAAAGGACCAAGGGTTTGTATTACGTGTCGGAACAAATCACAATTTGTCGTAAATTGTATTTTTCCTAACAATACAAACCTGAGGTCCTTTACACATAGTCCCACCTCATGCCACCCCTCACTCTGTTCCTGGGCCTAAAGCAAAGTGATGTTTACCTCCCAGTCGGGCGGGACTCCCGACTATCGGACAAGCAGTTAACTACCGAACCACCTTGTTCGAAAGCTTATGACCGGTTCCAGCTGCGCTGAAGTACATTCCTTATGTAAAGGACCTCAGCTTTGTATAGTTAGGAAAAATACAATCTACGACAAATTGTGATTTTAGTATTTAGATACTTGCCATCTACTGAGAAAAATGGATACTAAGACTTTGGGTTCCTTCTTCAGACCCCAGAAGAATTTGAGGCTTGACAGATGATCCACAGACGAGGTCGTGGTCCCTTCCCTGAGATCATTGTGCTTACAAATCAGCGCAATGATCTTTGCAAAATTCCTCTGTATCTCAGGGGTGTCCAAGAACAGAGGCAGAAATTTAGGCCTGTGTAGTTGTTGAACTCTGAGGAGAACACTCATCAAGACTTTTTCCTGTCTGACTAATGCCTCCTGGTAAAACCCCAGGAGGTTGAAGAGACTGGTGAGGAGGATCGGGCACACTCAACTGTCCTGCCAGCAGAGCCAGCAGGAGAGGCGAGCTGTGTGCGGTCACCAACTCGTGGTGGTGACGGCCACACACCTAGGAGAACGCTTTTGCCTCGGTGAAGTATTGTCCCGAGGAGAGCAGAGAGGTTCGCGCAAGCCAAGTCGAGTGCCCGGTTCAGCCTGACCGAGGGAAGCACCTGGCTTGAGCTGAGCACTTAACTCGGCTGAGCCTGACCGATCTTGCGAACATGATGGGAACTTGACCAAGTCGAGCATGTGGCTGGCTGGTGAGAACTTGTGCTGCCCTCGTGAAGTGCCACAGCCTTCTTCGAGTCCCAAGCCTCTACCGAAGAAGAGTGAGCAGGGGACCTCCTCTATGCTTCTTCAGGTTTTCAGTTGGGGACTGGGGACCGAGACACCAGACCAGGCACCTGGCTGGGCTTTGGTGGAAGTACTGGCAAAGAGCCGAGGCACCTGTGTGTCTTGACTTTCTCTCACCCTGTGCCAGAACCAGTATGGAGAGAGGTCTCTCCATCACTGGTCCGGGATGCTCGAGACTCTGTAGACTCAAACACTCGGAGTGTCTTGGTTAGCCAAGCACCTGACACAGCACCATTCTACAAAGCTGACTTCTTAGAACTGGTGGCAGGCATGGACTAAAGTCCCCACACCTGGGGCTAACAGAAATGCTAGGCCCTGGCGAGGCCTTTGAATCGGTTCCTGAGCCTGAAGGCAGGGGAGAGTAGATGAGAGAACCCTCTACTTTCCCTGTGGAGGAAGGCAGCCCTGTAGAAACCCAGTGATGGAACTTCTTGGGGCGGGGAGGAAGCAGCAGATGACAATGATTAAGATGACGACACCTTCCGGGACCTCTTCTCCGTCACCTTCAGGATGGTGGTCAGGTCCTCCATTTAAGAAGGAGCAGCAGGGGCAGCCCAGGTAGGCAGGAGCATTGGCAAGAGCAGAGGCAAAGTCAGGACCGGGTTGAGTCCCCACCATTACAGGGGCAGTGGCAACAGAATAGACCACACCTGAAAGAGCAGCAGACACTACAACGGTCAAGTGGAGACATGTAGAAATCAGGAGGCGAAGGTACTGTGATTTGAGGGGGCTGGCAGATGGACAGCCATGCCCATCACCACCGAGGGAGTGGTAGCAGAAAACCATCATTGGTACTTTCACAAAAGCCAAGGTTATCACTTTGTTAGTAGTTGGGGTCTCCACAGCATGAGTCACCACAGGTCTTGCAAGGTGAGCCAAGAGGACTTGTAGAGGAGTGCCTACAAGTCCCACCAAGTGCCAAGCTGCTGACAGGTCCAAAGGATGCTCCTCCACCACTCCTGAAGAAACCAAAGCCAATTTAGTGGTGGGAGACTCCTGTTGCTCCAAGGCAGAAATTTCCCCCTCGGGGCAACTGGAGGCCCCCTAGCTGAGGGTCCTCTGATCACCTGCTCCCCTTCGAGACTTCATACAACAAATCGGGAGAAGAGGCTGAAGGTGAGACCTCTCCTGAAGGAGAGGTAGCAAGGAGGGGACAATTGCCAAGAGAGAGAAACGAAGACAAAGGGCCAAGCACCAAGGAAGTCATTGGAGGAGCATAACCATCAGACGATGCCTTAGCACCCTTCCTGCGATGTAATTTCCTCCTGGCAAACTTCACCCACAGCACAGGTGACCAGAACCGACATTCATCACGAGGGAGTTTAAGCTCACAATCACGCCCCCTGCAGGAGGTACATAGGGCTTCAGTGTCTACATTAACAGAGGAGTGAAAATTATTGAACCCCCTGCTGCCAACCGCAGGACAGCCGCCAGGGAGGAGCGATATGTATATACATACAGTGGTACCTTGACATACGAAAGGCTCAACTTACGAAAAACTCGAGATACGAAAGCAAATACGAAAAATTTTACAGCTCTACATACGAAAAGTTTTCAAGATACGAAAGGTTGTTGCTGTAAAGTCCCGAGATTCGCCCGGACCACCGAGAACAATTTTAAAACTCCCGCGCCGTCAACTGAGTAAACTTGCCACCATCCTCCCGCTTTCCCATTGGTTCCTGATGCTAGTCACCCCATAAGGTCCTACTCTCCTATTGGTCAGCATCTACCCCTTGTGCTTTAAGTATTCTATTGGTAAAAGGATGCTGTAAATTGAAAAACTTATTCATGCAATACATTGAAAAAAAACATTAGGTAAAGATAGAATAAAGAATAGAAATGAATGGTCATTATACTGTTTGGTAGTTTCAGTAGTTGAAGAGAGATAATGAAAATTTATGGCTTACTGTGCAAAGTGATTGCTTGGCGATCGTTCGATACTCGTAAGTGCTGGATGTAAACAGAAGTTTGGAAGCTTTTTTTTTTTGTTTGTTTTGTTTATTATAGTTAATGGTTACTTAATAATTATTTGAAATGAGTACATGCAATACATTTAATAAAAAAATTGTGAATTAGATATCATAAAATATAAAATAAATCAGACTGCCAACAAATACATATTTTTTAGAATTCTTCTTCTGTTTTATTATTACGTTATGTATACGTATGTTTCATTATAGCTGTCAGTAACTCGGTATCTCCATTAGGTAAAGATAGAATAAAGAATAGAAATGAATAGTTATTATACTGTTTGGTAGTTTCATTAGTTGAAGAGAGATACTAATGAAAATTTATGGCTTACTGTGTGCTAGGAAAAATGATTGCTTGGCGTTTGTTCGATACTCGTAAGACGGGTAAGAGCTGAATGTAAACAATCGTTTGGAAGGTTTTTTTTTTTTTTGTTTGTTTGTGTATTATAGTTAATGATTAATTAATAATTATTTGAAATGAGTACATACTGATTATTTATACATATTATTGGCATATTCTAAGCTTTTAGCTTCTTAGGTTTAGATGTCAGAATCTTAGACTAGGCTACAGTAGCAACCGCTAACATAGGCTAGGCTTATTGCTAAGGGACATATGCTAAAGTCCTAATATATGCAGTAAAAATGGAGTTGAACATTACATGCAGTTGAATATTACTCAAGTATGTACAGTATTTTGCCTTTTTAGAGTCATATTTCTTTCGTCGGATCGGCGTCGTAACCCTAGAACATGTGTTTTAGGCCTGGAAATATAATTTACTGGGGTGTTTTTGGAGGGCTTGGAACGGATTAGCCATTTTACATGTAAAATGTGGTCCAAGATACGAAAACTTCATGATACGAAGGCCGCCTCGGAACAGATTAATTTCGCATCTCGAGGTACTACTGTATGTATGTATATATATATATATATATATATATATATATATATATATATATATATATATGTATATGTATAGTATGTATAGTATGATATGATATATATATGTGTAATGTATATGTATATGTATATATATATATATAGATATATATATATATATATATATATATATATATATATATATATATATATATATATACATATATATATATATATATATATATATATATATATATATATATATATTATATATATATATATATATATATATATATATATATATATATATATATATATATATATATATATATATCATCCTCATCATGGCTATCACTCGATTCGAGTATGAGTGCTCTGGGATGTGGTTATTGATGGGTTCTTATGTGGCTAATGAGACCAATTGTTCCGATACGTAATACAAACCCTCGGTCCTTTAACAATAGGAAGGTAACTAGCGGCAGCTGGGACGGTCGTAAGCTTCGAACAAGGGGAGAACGGTAATTAACTGCTTGTCCGATCGTGCGCGCGCCTCGCGCCCGAGAGATGAAGAATCACTTTTGCTTTCGGCCGTGGTGTGTGAAGACGTGCTCGTCATCGCTCTTTGCCCGCTACTTCGTCGTTTGCTTTGATGATTGTTTACAATTTCTTCTTTACTGGTTTGTTTGAGTAGTGAATGTGAAATTGTAAGTATTCTTTGTTCATTTTTCATTTGTTATTGAAAGTGAAGTGAATTGAAATGGATCTAGAAATGGAGCTTTTGCCGCGCCCCCCGGTCGCCCGTAGAGTGTGTCCCAGGCTGGAGGGGCGTAAATGTGGCGGTTTCCGCTCATTTCCGGATATAGATCCCCATGAATTATGTTCTCGGTGCGAGGGCGAGAGTGCTCTCGGACCGAACCATGTAATGTCTGTCATAATTGGTCTGAGGCGCAGTGGGTGCTGTATAAGGATAGGAAGAGGCGTAGGCCCACCAAGGAGTCGTCGGAAAGCTCTCCAGCGACTCCTTTGGTGACGGATACCTCGTCATCCTTCCTACCCCCGGCTCAGCCCCCACGTTTCGCGCCTTCCCCTGCGGGGGAGGTTTCGGAGTCCTGCTCCTCATTCGATCCTGTACTCGGGGTCTTCCGTCCGCTCTGGGTGGGGTTCGTCCCCCCCCAAGTGTGAGGATGCCCCTCTAATTGACCCGACTGTTCCTCCCTCAGGTGTGCCTTCTGTGAGTGACGACCTTGGGCAGGTGTGGGCGTTGTTGGGACTGCAGGGCCCCTCCAGTATTCAGGGTTTGATTCAGCGGTTGGCGGGGTCGGCAGTGGTCACTCATGGAGTGGTGACCACAACCACCACTACGTTAACTACTCCAGGGTACGCCGCCCCTCCGCATCTGGTATATACCCCACATATTGCCTCAGTGACTCCGACAGCCTCTATCCAAATGCTTATCGCTGCCGTACCGAGGAGGGGCGTGCCACCTCCACCTGGTTTCTTTGTATTGCCGACTCCGGACTTCCGCTGCCCAAAGAGTTCTCCCCTGGACCTGCCGCCCGTTCCCAGGATGACGGTGGCTGAAAGTAAGCCGCCTGGGACGCCTGACTTTGCTGCCGTACCTGTCGCTGTTGATGATGCTGGCCCAGCCGCTCTCGCCGCTCCTGTTGTGCCAGCTGCTCGTGACGCTCCTGCTGTTCCTGCTGTACCTGCCCTTGCCCACGTCATGTCTCGTCATGGAAGTGCTGCCCCAGACTCAGGTCCTTCCGGACAGGTGCAGTCGGGCCGTGTTGCTTCGGCAATTGCCCCGGCTCCGGCCTGGATGGAGGATCTGACATCTGTCCTGAGAGAGCTGACGAAGAAGAGGAAGAAGAAGAGGAAGGTGTCGTCGTCGTCTTCATCGTTGTCTGCTGCCGCCTCTCCTCCTTCGACTTCTAAGGCTTCCAAGCCAAAGAAGAAGAAGGCTGCCTCCTCCCCCCCTAAGAAGGCTCCTTCGGGACCTTCGAAGGGCCCGTCTCACTCCGGTGGGACGGGGGGTTCTTCTGCTGGTCCTCCTGTTCCCTCGGGAATGGGGCCCGTCTCCTCTTCTGAGAAGAAGAAGAAGACGGGGGCCAGGGGAGTACCGGCTACTGCTGGTACTCCCTCGCCTGGTCTTAGCGGCTCTGCCGCTAAGCCAGGTACCGGCTCGGCTTCTCGTCTGCGAGAAGTTCCGAGTGTACGGTCTCCTTTGGGAGACTGTGCAGCCAAAGTTGAGACGTCCGAGTTCGCTCGACGTCAAGACTGAGGCACGGAGCAGAAGACTGGCGAGAGCCGCTCAGGTGACTCTCGCCAGACCAGCTGCCGCTCTCGTAGCGACCAGCCGGTACCTCGGGCTGACGTGACGGTCTCTGACTAGCCACGGGTTGAGGCTGGGAAGAGGTCCCCCCCGACCGTCGGCACCAGCCTCGGCTGGTAGCAGCGGTTCGACGTGCCGTGAGGACGCTCACCGGTCTCACCGCGACAGCGAGCTCTGCAGGTCACCTGACCGCCGCTCCCACAGGGACCGGGCGGATAGGGCGACCAGCAGCAGCTCGTCTGAAGCACGGGACCGGGGTCGACGTGCTCAGTCGAGCCGCTCGCCACAGGTGAGCGGCACGGCCAGGCCTGCAGACCGATCCCCACCGCAGGTTGGTGATCGGCTGCAAACCCCCACGCACGCTGGTCCTGCCAGCGAGTGGGGGGGAGGGGGGGGTGGGGGGGGGGGGGGGGAGCGTCAGGTCTGCCTCTCCAATACCTTCAACTTCCTCGGGATATGCCGGGAAGAGCGAGGTATCTAGGAGTGATCGTGAGAGGTGCGCCGCTCACGATCCCGTCACGACGCTGCACGGTTTTAGGACCGGCCAGGACGTACGCGCAAGTGATTGTAGGAGACCGTCAGGGGTCTGTTGCTGTTCCTCCTTCTGAAGGAGGAGGGTCTCGGGAGCTGCTCTTGCTGGAGGGACTGGACAGTCCTACTCCTCAAGACACTGTAACTCCTGAGATTCAGAGGAACTTTGCCCAGGTTATTGCACTGATTCGTCAGCACAACGACCTGGGGGAAGGATCGCCGCTCCCACCATCCGAGCCCACGTCCCGGCTCGAGTCATTTTGGGGCCCGAAGAGGGAACCCAAATTGACGGTGGGTTTGCCGCGATCGGAGCTTGAAGACTCGGTTCTTGATCAAGTGGAGAATTTCGTCTCCGGACGAGAGGATTCACTGAAATCAGGACTGTCTCTTCCAAGCTACTTCCTCCTCCTCTGCAGTGACAGCGGCGATTTTACGTGCCATCGGAAGATCCAATACCGCCCAAACAGGTTAACCCGGAGCTGGCAAGGCTAACTCCAGGTGTGTCCCTGCAGCAGCTCCTGTCGGAGAACCTCTGGTTCTCGCAGCAGGAGGCACTCGGCCTGGAATCTACCGCTATGGCAGCATTCCAGGCAGTCTCTTGGTTGGATCTGTGCTCCCTCACAGTATCCAAAGTCGCAGCCGACTCTGGGGGTTCTGCCCTCGAAGATGACCCGGCGTTCAGGAGACTGTGCCAGTCTGGAGGTAGAGCCATCTCCTACCTCGCCCATCAGACGGCAAACCTGTGGGCCAACTTGGTGCTTCGTCGTAGGGACGCAGTCCTTACACGAGTAGCCAAGGGGGCTGGGAGTGAGGCGGTTAACGGACTTCGAAACGGACCTATCAAGAGTTCCTCCTCTCTCTTTCCTGGAGAGATGGTGGACGCTGCAGTGGAGAGACGGCGCACTGATGACAGTGACCGTCTGGTTCACCAGGCAGTTTCGAAGGTTTCTGGGCAACCTCGAGCTACTGCGGTTAAGCCTAAGAATTTAGTTAGCGCTTCCTCGGCTGCGAAGACGGCTGCTCCATCCAAGCCCCGAGGAAAGACTCTTGCTGCTTCAACTTCTGGTAAAGGAGGACGTAACCAGCCCTCCTCCCAGCCCTCCTTTCCCCGAGGAGGTGCTGGGAAGAAGTCGAAGCAAGGTGGGAAACGCTAGGGACGGCGTTCCCCCTCACCTGCTGCCGGAAGTGGGGGGGTGCCTGGCGAGCCATTGGGCAACTTGGCAGCGCTACGGTGCCGAGACCTGGATAGTAGACGTCCTTCGGGAGGGATATCTACTACCCTTCTAATCTCGGCCACCCCTCACCTCCAACCCGGTCCATCTTCAAACCTACGTCCAGGGTTCATCAAAGGACAACGCTCTTCAGCAGGAGATCAAGACCATGCTGACCAAACGAGCTGTAGAAATCGTCGAGGATCGGTCACCGGGCTTTTACAGCCGCCTTTTCTTAGTGGAGAAGGCATCGGGGGGCTGGCCCCCGTTGATAGATCTCTCTCCCCTGAACCGATTTGTTCGCCAGACTCGGTTCACGATGGAGACGGCACGGTCCGTGCTCAACTCCATCAGGGAGAACAATTTCATGCTTTCAGTGGACCTGAAGGATGCGTATTTTCAAATACCCATTCATCAGTCCTCCAGAAAGTACCTCCGCTTCATCTTTGACGGGACGGTGTACCACCAATTCAGGGCACTTTACTTCGGTCTCTCAACCGCCCCACAGGTGTTCACGCGAGTGTTCACTCTGGTGTCTGCTTTGGCCCATTCGCACGGGATACGTCTTCTGAGGTATCTCGACGATTGGCTGGTCCTGGCGAGCTCCCGCTCGCAGTTGCTGCAGGACAGGGATCGACTTCAAGTTTTGTCGCGATCTGGGGATCGTGATAAACTACGAGAAGTCCGACCTCGAACCCAAGCAGAAGATGAAGTACCTGGGTATGCTGATCGATACGGTAGCAGGTCAGGTCTGCCCCGCAGACTTGAGGATCAGCAGATTCAGGGAGGCAGCCGGCCGGTTCCTGTCTCGGCAGGAACAGGCAGCTCAGCAATGGCAAGTCGTGATCGGACACCTGTCATCACTCGAGAAGTTAGTTCCTCACGGACGTCTTCACCTGCGGTCTCTCCAGTGGAGACTAAGGGAGAGTTGGTCACAGGCAAAGGATCCACCTTACTTCCCCGTGTCCCTCACGGAGAAAGTGAGGCAGGACCTAGCCTGGTGGCTCGACGAGAGGAACCTCTTAAGAGGAGTGCCCTTCTGCACTCCCCCCCCGGAGATGTTGCTGTTCTCAGACGCATCAACCGAGGGATGGGGCGCACACCTGGAGGAGTTGCTGACTGCAGGTGTGTGGGACCATCACGACAAGCACCTTCACATCAATGTCCTGGAACTCAAGGCGGCGTTCTACGCTCTCCAAGAATTTCAGGACCGCTTGGTGGGACACTCGGTGGTGTTGATGTGCGACAACACCACAGTAGTGGCATACGTCAACAAGCAGGGAGCCTAGTGTTTCTCCCGCTACACCAGTTGACCATGCAGGTGCACGAGTGGGCCACGGCTCACTCAGTAGAGCTGTCAGCACGCTACATTCCAGGCAAGAGGAATGTAGTAGCAGACAAGCTTCAACCTGTGGAGGCGTCCAGTCATAGATCTGTTCGCCACCCGGCACAACAAAAAACTCCAGGTTTTTTGCTCAGCCGTGCCGGACCCATGGGCAGCTGCAGAGGACGCTCTTCAACACCCCTGGGACAACCTCTTCGTCTACGCCTTTCCTCCCTTCTGTCTGATTCGCAAGGTGATCAGCCGAGCGCTGGTCACCCCGAATCTCAGGATGATTCTGGTGGCTTTGGTATCCGGACCTGCTGGCTCTGCTTGCAGAAGCACTGAGAGAGATGCCCCACTGGCACAACCTTCTAGCCCAGCCACACGTAGAACGGTACCACCGAGCAGTCCAGTCCCTACAACTTCACGGCTGGCTGTTATCCACCATCTCTTGCGAACGAGAGGCTTTTCTCGTAGCGCTGCAACAGAGATGGCTGGACACGTCCGACAGTCCTCTGCAGCTGTGTACCAGGGGAAGTGGGCCGTCTTCTGTGGTTGGTGTCGTAGACGGGGTCTATCTCCTCTCAGAGCCACTTCAGCAGGTAGTGGATTTCCTCGTTTTTCTTCGCCGAGAGAAGCTCCTCTCAGTACCCACAGTCAAAGGATACAGAGCCGCCCTGGCCCTTGTCCTAAAGCTGAGGGGACTAGACATCTCGAATTCGTTCAAGATTTCCTTGCTTATGAGGAGCTTCGAAAGGTCTTGCCCACCCAGGGAACTCAGGCCCCCTGAGTGGGACGTGACTCTCGTCCTTAGGAGTTTGACTCGAAGACCCTTCGAGCCACTCCGAGAGTCGTCAGACAGGGATCTGACCCTCAAGACCCTCTTCTTGCTGGCCCTGGCATCGGCGAAGAGAGTAGGGGAACTTCATGGTCTGTCCTTCAATGTTAAACATTCCAGGGGATGGGGATCTGTGACGCTCGATTTCGTCCCGAACTTCGTAGCCAAGACTCAGAATCCGTCGATCTCTGACGACAGGTTCGATTCTTTCACGATCCCCTCCCTAATGGACTTCACCGACAACGATACGGATGAGATGCTGCTTTGTCCTGTGAGGGCGCTACGGCGCTATCTGAAGAGAACTCGACACCTCAGGCCTGAGTGTCGACGCCTCTTTGTTAGCACTGGGGTTACCAAGAAAGAAGTATCCAAGAACACGCTTTCTTTCTGGCTGCGTGAGGTGATCAGGAGGGCGTACGAGGCTGATGGTAGTGACGACACCCGTACCCTTCGTCCGAGAGCCCACGAAGTCAGAGGTATTGGACCCTTCTTGGCGTTCCGTAAGAACTTCTCCGTGGCGCAGGTCCTGAAGGCAGGTGTCTGGGCCAACCAGACTACTTTCACATCCTTCTACCTTCGGGATATTGCCCACAAGTCCTTGGATACGTTTTCCTTGGGACCTGTGGTGGCTGCTCAACACATGTAAGCTTACCCAGCACCCGAGCAGGCAGAACAGCATCAATTCCTGGTGTGATTATGGGAATGAATGTGTGAATGAGAGTGCGACTGGTTTCTCTTCCCCATCTTTCTCTGCCTCTACCTGTGGGCAGAGGGTCACGGTCGTCACCATGCTGGAAAGGAATTTGATGCAGGTAAGCTACTCGACCGAACCCCAATCTATCCCTTTAGTTAGGGATAGGAGCAAATATCCACCACTTCCTCCAACAAGGGGGAGGAAGTGGATGCCTACTTGAGACAAACCCATAACTTTATGTTGCCTCATGCAAACAGGAACAAGTTCTTGCTTGCTGGTATGACAAGATACGCATGCCTCTCTCTTAGTACTTGGCTCAGAGGTCTGACCATTGATCCTGTCCGATCAATCGGACAGAGGCTTGGACCCCTCCCTCGCTCTTACGGCCAGGGAGGCATTCCAAGGTTGGATGAACACCAGTCTGTTCCCCAAAAAGACTCAGATTCCTCCCACCAATAAGTGAGTCTTCCTATTGTTAAAGGACCGAGGGTTTGTATTACGTATCGGAACAAATGACAATTTGTCGAAAACTGCATTTTTCCTAACTATACAAACCTGAGGTCCTTTACATATAGTCCCACCTCATGCCACCCCTCACTCTGCAACTTTTTGCTTGGGCCTAAAGCAAAAGTGATTCTTCACCTCTCGGGCGCGCGGCGCGCGCATGATCGGACAAGCAGTTAACTACCGTTCTCCCCTTGTTCGAAGCTTACGACCGTCCCAGCTGCCGCTAGTTACCTTCCTATTGTTAAAGGACCTCAGGTTTGTATAGTTAGGAAAAAATGCAATTTTCGACAAATTGTCATTTCTCGAGCCACACACACTGTCACAATTGGGGCATGTGTTGTTAGGTGGGAGTGGAGGCTGTGGATGGACCTGACGAGCTTCTCTTGCAGCTCTACGGACGAGCTTCTCTTGCAGCTCTACGGTTCTCCAGATGGTGCTTTCTGTTCTCTTCATAATTTTTAATTCCATCTTTCACTTTAACTCTCCAAGCAGATCGCTCCACTGCATCGGTCTCCCATGTTTTATAGTTAATGTCACATAGTTTTAAGTTGTCTTTTAAGCTGTCTTTGAATCTCTTCCTTGGTTTGCCAACATTTCGAGTTCTGTCACTTAGCTCTGAGTAAAAGAGCTGCTTAGGAAGGTGGCTGTCTGCCATTCTGACAACATGCCCTGCCCATCTCAACTGGCTTTTTATTATAATGGCCTCAATACTGAGGCAGTCAGCCTCTTCAAGAACACTTACATTAGTGCGGCGGTCTTCCCAAGTTATTCTCAAGATGTTTTGTAAGGACCGCTGATGGAATTTCTCAAGGGCTTTAACATGGCGTCGGTAAGTTGTCCAGGTTTCGGAACCATAAAGAAGGGTAGGTAGGACTATTGCCTGATATACCTTTATTTTAGTGTTAACACGCAAGTCATGATCATCAAAAATTTTCTTGCGTAGTTTTCCAAAAGCTGAGTTAGCACATCTTGGACGAGACGATATTGAACTTCATCATCTATATTGGCATTTGAAGATAGATGACTGCCCAGGTATGGGAAGCGGTCTACAGTTTCTAGAGCTTCTCCATTAATTTCTATAGTAGGTGCAACTCTTATGGCTTCAGTATGGGGTGGCTGATATAATACTTGGGTTTTTCTGATGTTGATGGAAAGTCTAAGACGAGAGTAAGCATTTGCAAATGCATTCAGTATAATTTGCAGATCATTTTTGGTTTGAGCACAGATAGCGTTGTCATCTGCATACTGAAGCTCAACAATAGCAGTAACATTGACTTTAGTTCTTGCCTTAAGCCGGTTGAGATTGAATATTCCTCCGTCTGTTCTGTAATTGATGGAGATACCTGGAGGCAATTGAATGAGGTGCAAAACAACAGTTATAAATATGGAAAACAAGGTAGGAGCAGCAACACAACCCTGTTTTACGCCTGACTTAACTTTGAAAGGTTCATAAGGCTACCATTAGCCATTACAGTCACCGACACATTATCATGTAGTAGCCTTAGGATCTTTGTGAATTTTGGTGGGCATCCATATCTAGATAGTATCTCCAAGAGCAGCTCACGCTTGACACTGTCAAAAGCTTTAGTCAGGTCAATGAATCCCATGTAAAGGGGTTTTTGTTGTTCTCGACATTTTTCTTGCAACTGCCTCGCCGAGAAAACCATGTCAGTTGTACCACGAGCAGGTCTGAAACCACATTGAGACTCGGGTAGGATCTTCTCAGCTAGAGGTGTTAGTCTTGTTGTAAGAATTCTTGCCAAGACCTTTCCAGCTACTGACAGGAGGGTAATTCCTCTGTAATTTCCACAACCTGATCGGTCCCCTTTTTTCTTATACATTGTGTTGATAATTCCATCTATGAGGTCATTTGGAATTTCCTCATGCATCCAGATTTTTTCAATTAGTTGGTGAAGTTGACAATGTAAGGTTGGTCCTCCATATTTATATATTTCGGCAGGAATGTTGTCGGGTCCCGCAGCTTTGTTGTTCTTCATAGAAGAAGAATAGCCAACTTCCACTTCCTCTAGAAGTTTGGTAACCACTGCAAATGTCATATCCAGTGGGAGATGAGGGAGTTGTTGTAGTACATCCTCGTCTATCACAGGGTCTCTATTAAGTAGTTCTTCAAAATGTTCTTTCCAACGAGACAGGATTTCATTATTGTTTTTAAGGAGTCGAGTGCCGTCTTGACTACGTAAGGGTGCTAGCCCTTGGGAACTTGGCCCAAATATAGTTTTCATTCCACTGAAAAGGCTTCTCATGTCATTTCTGTCAAAGAAGGATTGGAGCTCATTTGCTTTGTCTGTCAACCACTTATTTTTCATTTCCCTTGTGGCATTTTGTATCTGAGCTTTTGCCGTGCAGTGTATTTTCTTCTTTGTTTCAGACTTTGCGTCATTCAGATGTTCAAACAGATATTTTCTGGCCTTTTGAATAAGATCTTGAATAGTTGCATCATTCTGATCAAACCAATCTTGATGTTCGTATTTCTTCAGACCAACTGATTCTTTACATGCGCTGATTATGGAATCCTTAAATCTACTCCAGTGATTCAACATAAATTTGGGTGGATATTCCTGTTCTAGTTTATTAGCGAGACACCGCTGAAGTTCAAGCTTATTCGAGTCGTTCTTAAGTGAATCAACGTTGAACTTCAGTCGCTTTAGTACATGCGCGTTTCTCTTTTTAGTCAATATCTTCATCGTAATACAAGAGTATACCAGGCGGTGGTCAGTCCAGCAGTCTTCGGATCCTGTCACTGATCTTGTAAGCAATACATCCTTTTGATCACGAGATCTTACTATAATGTAATCTAAGAGATGCCAATGTTTAGATCTTGGATGTTGCCCAGGTGGTTTTAAGTTTTTATTTTTTCTGCCTAAAAAGAGTATTAGTTACTACCAGATCATGTTCTACACACTTCGAGAGTAGGAGTGTTCCATTTGCATTAATTTTGCCAACACCCTCTTTTCCAATGATACCTCTCCAGATGTCACTGTCTCGTCCTACTCTGGCATTAAAGTCACCTAAAAGGATTACTTTGTCTTCATTTGGGATAGCTGTGAGAGCTGTGTCTAAAGCGGCATAAAATAATTCTTTTGTTTGATCCTCTGCAAGAAGGGTTGGAGCATAAGCACTGATACTTGTGGCATGTTTATTTCCCAAGATTTAGTCTGAGGTGTCATTAGGCGTTCATTTATGCCACTTGGGGGGTACTCTGTTAAAACTGAAAAGCATGCAATTTTTTACAGCAAAACCTACACCATGCTGTCTTGGTGTTCCAGGTTCCTGTCCCTTCCAGAAGAATGTGTAGCCACCACCTTCTTCACACAGTTGTCCGTCACCGGCGATACGAGTCTCAGAAAGTGCCACTATATCTAAATTAAGTCTATGGAGCTCCCTAGCAACAAAGGCAGTTCTGCGTTCGGGTCTGTTTTCAATTTCATCTAGTAGTGTTCGTACATTCCATGTTCCAAATTTAAGTTGTATATTTCTTCGACCGCAAAGTGGTGTGGCCCCCTGGATGCGGTTTTCCAGGCAGGCAGGTTTGAAGCAGACTATGTTTAGGACACCTTTTCTAGCCCCTTCCCCATTCAGGGTGAGCAGAGTGGATCCTAAAAAAGGCTGCTCAGACATGGATGCCACTGCCGAACAACTCTCCTGCTTCATCCAAAAGTTGAGTGACTGAACTAAGCATCCACCGCTGACGTGCCAGTTGAGACTAAGAGCTTCCAGATAACACAGTCCTGCCCCCACCATCTCTTCTGGTCGCCGGCAGACTTGAAATGCCCCACTAGTAGTCGTACTTCCCAGAGGCGCCGTGCGTGAGATTGTTTAACATGGATACACTGCTGCACATACAGGAGACCCACGAGCTTCACTGAAATGGTTGTTGTCCAGTGGCACAAATGATTGCGACGACTGCACCCCCCTTACAGTTGCAACCTTTCTTCCGCTATTGCAGCCGTTGGATTTCAAATCAATGTCCTCTCTTCCGCCTGCCTTACCGTTGAAGGATTTGGTTTTACC
>NC_087201.1:60458256-60538327 GCF_015104395.2 Macrobrachium nipponense | reverse complement strand
ATAATGTACTTTTCGGAGGGTGGCTTGCATTGATTGTAGGTGGCCTGCTTTGGCCTGCTGTGATGTTCTACCCTATCACAGGAACTGGAAATGGTTTTGTTGACACAAGCGACTCCCGTAAACATCGAGATGGCGTCAATCTTCGAAACATTTTTAGTTGTAAGTAAAAATTTCTAAAGCGTTTTGGCGAGATTTCCACTGCCGTGGACGCCATTTTCAGTAACCCTCTGTTTAAAATCTTAAAAATTTTGGCCTTAATTTCTAACTTTGGAGAAAATACTTACTTCGAAAGGAGACTAGAGGTCTTTAGCTCCGTTTCTCACCAACAACAAATCGCGACTGATGCCCATCTCCGGTGTCAGGACGCGTTATAATGAACTTTTTCGGAGGGTGGCAAGCGTTGATTGTAGGTGGCCTGTTTGGCCTGCCGTGGTGTTTTACCCTATTATTCCGCAGTTCATGCTGTTCCGACGCCATTTTTCTTGCTGTCACTGATATGTCTGAGGCGGTTAACAAGGGTTCGCTCAAGCGCAATTCACTGAATAAATTTACATGTTTTCATTCCTTGAAGGAGAGAGAGAGAGAGAGAGAGAGAGAGAGAGAGAGAGAGAATTATAACATGTCAAAGTTGAAAGACAGGGTATCAACAATCGTAAGTTACCTAAAAATGGAAACATGTCAAGAGTATATGGAGACTGGGGGCCGCCTTTTTGACCGACCTCAGTGAATCATCTAGCCTAGCCTATATGGTAGTAGCTAGGCTGACGAGGCTTACCTACCGGTACGGGATCAGTCAACCAATTGGTACTTGAAGACAGTAGGGATAGTCACCCCTGAACAAAGGTTACAGAGGGCAACGTGTAACCTAAATTATACCTAATCGCTCAATGACGAAACCGTGCAGTTCAGCAGCTGAAGGCATTGCCCTTGGCAGAGAACAGGCAACAGAACTTCTGGGTCAACCGTACACTGGTATGATCCATATTCCGAACACAATAGCCTTGCCTACAGGTCAACAATTCACGCCATATTCTCAAACCAGATTTAAAATATAGTAGGCTTCAGACATCTACGCAGAAAGCAAACAGACAACGCCGGTGTATGAATGTCTGCAGGTACGGCCCATCTATCTACTCACCTTGCTCTTTATCGCTTTCAGAGAGTCATTGTTAATTCTAAATTGTCTTGTATCAAGCGTATGCAAGCAGCCTGCTGAGATGACTCGAGGTGTTAAAGCACTTAATGTGGATGGCTTAAAATATGCAACACATCGTAAGGACCGAGCGAGAGTAGCCATCTTCGTCTAGGTTCTCTGGTCGGTGTACTAGTCTGTTTCGTTCCGTTCGCGGTTCCACTGTCCTAAGTAGTACAGACAACCAAATTGATTAATTAATAAAAGAACTTTCATTAGTAGTAATCAAGATCGAATTAATTTTGATCCCGATTTCACATATCTATATACAGAATGTAAGTTATTGGAAGTAAAGTGGATTTAAATGACATTTTCCAGTTGTTGGTAAAACTAAATGAAATATAGTTGAATATAATAAGCCAAAAAGAATAAATATATCATAACACAGTGGTTTAACCAAGACGAAGAAGAGTTAAAATAAAACACGAATAATATTGCCTTGTAAACCACCATGCTATGTAAACCACCAAATACACAATTTGAAAAGTAAGCACCGAATCAGCAGATACTCTAAAGTTAAACCATTAAATAAAAAGGCAAACAGCTATAACAGTAAAACATTTTGAAACGATTCTGATTAGTAGTTATAGTTTCTGAAACTGTAAATGTGCCATGTATTTGAATTACAATTGAAGGTGAACTAAAAAATAATTCTGAAAGACAGAAATTTAGACCTATCCTTATTATCATTAAATGGTGGCTTTCTTCGTAGATGTGAATTTAAAAACACTTTCAGCATAGAACAAGAAGAGGTATGAAAGTTTCTAGTTGCTCCAGAATGTCAACGTTTCGCAAGTTGTATGTGGTGCTTAAATGTTCGGTGTTTTCTTGCATACCTAAATATTAACTCTCCTTTGAAAGAAGAAACTCATACGTACATTCGCATGTCCAAGCAAGCAAACTCTAAAGAGAAAATAAACAAAAATAGTTTAGTTAAAAAAAATCAAACCGAGGAAAGAGCTGATGTCATGGTAAAAGAGATTGGTCAATTAATAGAGTAAATACTAGATGTAGGATACAGACATCTAAAAGCCGTCTCTTTATTAACAGGAAGAAAAAAGTCAATACCAACAGACTACAGTTTGCTTGTACCATAACATTATGAGCAAGATCTCAGAGCAGCATTGCTATCAATGCGATGAGAAAATGGCATGTGTAGAACCACCTTTCAAGAACACAGGAGATATGAGGAACTCCAGAACTGCAACGATAGGTGTCTAACTTTCGATTTCTATCGGAAATTATTAGACCACTAAAGCATTAAGAGCTCTGTTGCTGGAGATGTTTGCTCTCAAACACTCAAGAGTATTTTCCTATGCTCGTTTAATGCTTGTTAGCCTTCATTTTAATCATTGGCTGGCTTGTTTATTTACGTGTTATTTTCTGAATATATATATATATATATATATATATATATATATATATATATATATATATATGTGTGTGTGTGTGTGTGTGTGTGTGTGTGTGCGCGTGTGTGCGTGTGTGTGTCCATGGCTATTACAATTACATGCGCTACTTCCCCCCCCCCACATTATATATATATATATATATATATATATATATATATATAGATATATATGTATATATATTTATATATTTATATAATAAATTTTAGTATATGATATATATATATTATCTTTTTATATATATTATCATAACTATGCGAAACAAAACACCACAAAGACTATATGTATCTTTGCTAGATTGGAAGTACTACGTGTGGTTCTCGGAAGGTGGGAATCTATATTGTGTAACTTCAAAATTAGGTTATATACGTAAAATATTCAAACAGTAAACACCAACCCCCACCCCCAGAAAAAGGCAGTTCTCTCAGTCTGTTGTGAAAAGGACGCACATTCGTCATTATGCTTCACATTGCACACTAGTTTTGTTTAGACGAGAAGGTATACATAAATGTGGGTCTATGCAGAATCGCAGATTCAACCTGTGGGCAGCGTCTTCCGTGTTGCAGACTATAAAATTTGTGGTTAGTGATCTAAATCAATAAAATAATACAGATTATCTACTAATTTTCGATGAGAAACGTGTTATGTCTCTTGTTGTTTCAGTAATTAGAATTCTGGGAATTTCCAAACGTTCCGAACGACTAATGTTTATATTTCTCAGCTGAGCTGAGGTTTGCTGTGAAAACAACCATTCCGCCGTTCCTTCGTTCAGGTTGCCTTTACATATTTTTCAATCCTTACAAAAGTTTTCCCATGAAACTGGTTTCTTCATTGCACAAAATTTACATTGTTTTGTAGTTTTTTGTGTAACTGCGAATAAATAGAGTTCTTTTTGTGCGCGTGTTTTCGTTCAGCCTAAAAAAATACGAGGAGCATTACTAATTTGTTTTAAACATTCTTTTCATTTTGGAGTTTGACGACAATTAATCTATATGTTGGATAATTGAAGGAACTCTGCTAAACAAGGTTTAACAAATTGTTTTTGAAAACAGACTGTTATATCATTTGTTAGTGAGTCGAACATTGCAAGGCTCGGAAGGAAGACGTGTTCCATTCCGACCGTTCCCCACTCCTCTTGCATCACTGTGAGATCTCGTCTTGTCGTCTGTACACATTTAAACTTCGGCGGTTTTCACTAAACATCTGCCTTGTCATATTTCATTCCTTGCATTTTGACAACTTTTCTACTTTTAGGGATTCAATTTACCCAGTATCTGCGAGTTAGTTTAGAAATAATTCTTGCAACTACAGAAAAGGGTGAATATTGTAATTTGCACATCGTTACATAACTTTTGTATAATAAACTCCACAAATTTACAGCAATCCCAAAAGATTACTAAAATTTCACCAGGGTTTTGGGAGGTGGATTACAAGGATTCCATCTGACATTTGATACAGACGATCAAATGAGGATTGAAGCAGGTGGTCGCAGACTTTCCGTAAATTACAACAGGCGTCTTCTAAAGTCAAGGTCTCGAGTCTAGAGTCTAGACCTTGTCTAAAGGAGCCTCTTACTGAAAACGCAGTTTTTCTAAAAGAAATCGAGGCATTAACTACACTGCGGTGCCATTTACCATAACTCAATATTTTTTTCACAGAGAACTGATTTTATATTATATATATATATATATATATATAATATATATATATATATATATATATATATATATACAAAGCGAGGTTTAAGTATAGAAAATCTGATTTTATTATTTACATTTTCTCGGCTTCCAATCTATGGTTTTGTTTTACTGCTCGTAAAAATAGAGTGGGTGATTCAACATTACTGGCGGTTTAATAAATCGCGCGCCTTTCATGTCTAAATTATTGGTAAGAAACTTAGTTTTCTTTTGTCTGTTATTACCAACATTTCTCTTTCATTTATTCCTACATGGCTCGATACCGATTCCAGAACGACCTCTTCATTATTATTATTATTCTTGAATAAGAGGAAACCTCTCTGGGAATTTAAATACTTTATTCACTGAATTACCGAGGGCATAACAGGAATGGAACTAGACAAGCGACCGGATATACTTTGGAATCAAAACAGGACTACTGTATCCATATCTATGTGTTTACCTACTCCCATTCCTACCAGCGATCAGCATTAAGTCGCTTCCTCAAAGGCAATTAGGTGAACTATGCATTATAAACGGGGGAATCTCGTCTGGAAATATCTAGGTGATAGCAACCAACCTCCATTAGCCAAGCCAGCGTTATATCCACTCGGGCACTGTATCAGTATCGGTTAATCACAAGGCAGCGGGTCCAGTCCCAAATAGGAGGCTTGTCTTAATCATCTATTTTTCAAGCGAGATTGCCTGCTTATTGTTATCATTATTAGTTTGTATGAGTTACTCCTTTATCTAAAAGGTTGGCATTTTCACTTTATACCCTAATTAGTTTGGGGTCTTTGGTACAAAGTTGCCCTAGTGACTGCAAGGCTAGTTGCTCGAGGTTAACCGATTCAATCAGTAACAAGTTGTAGTTTTCTGACAACAGTATATAGCTCTACACTAACGTGAACCTCATTATCACTTACATTATCTTTTCTCTGAGTATAGCTATAATTTGTAGGTTATCGTCTTGCATGCTATTATATTTCTACCAAAAATAGCTTCCAGATCCCTGTGGACTGTCTTACGCGTTAACGTTAAGCAGTCGATAGTGTTCGAGTGACACATTTTAAGGATCTTTCCTAGATAGTAACCACCTTTGCGGGTGTTTAGTACAAGTCCGTTGGGGATTACCATAAAGAAATTTAGACCACTCTGCTCGTTATATTCTGATGGTACAAATGTTAAAATAGTGACAATGGAAAACTTTATTTTTTCTTGTATGTTTGAGTAAAGATGTTCGTTATAATGTATATGTTCTTTGTCAGTTATTCCCTTATTACTAATGGTGCAAAATCATATATGTATATGATCGACTTCATCTTATTTCGAGTCATTTCCTAAGAGTAACTAGTGTAAGTGTTCTTCTAGATATGGAAACCTCTGGCTTACTGTCTTTTTTAGTTTTCTAAAAAAGAAAACTATTGAGATGGCTTTGTCTATCCGTCCGCCCTCAGAGCTTAAAGACTACGGAGTTTAGAGGGCGGCAAATTAATATCTAGATCATCCACCCTCCAAATCATCAAACATACCAAATTGCGCCCTTTAGCCTTTGTAATTTATATTTCTTTTAAGGTTAAAGTTAGCCATAAACGTGCGTCTGGCAACGCTATAGGACAGGCCACCACCGGGCCGCAAGCTCAGTACAGAAAACTCGATTGCGGGAAGGAACTTTGGCGCATTTTTTACTGGTTTTATTTACTTTCTTTATCAGTTATCACAACAGTGAAAACAAGCGCATGCTCAGAGTTTTGTCTTCAGCGAAGTCCACAGCAAACCACACAGTGGAATACTTTCGATTATCTTGCGAGACTTTTGTGTCCGTAACAGTGCCTCCAGCTCTGAATTTTCTTAAGGGCCACTAATCCTCCATAGTTAGAAACACCTTAAGCACAGTTTGTAGAAGAAAGGTTAAAACAAACTAGTCAGCATAAAAAAGTTTTATTTCAACATCTAAGGAAAGATGAACGTACGTTTTCTCGCTATTTTAAGCTTAAGTCTATCAGAAATTGCTTCTCTCTTGTTTTAATACCTTTGGTTTTCTCAATAACAGTAATTATATTTACAGGTCGCTACCAGCACGACCTTAACAAATTCCATAAAGTTTTCGATCCACAATCTTTATCTGAAAGAAACCAAATGCAGAAAGAAGGAGAGAGAGAGAGACGAGAGAAAAGAAATGTGAGAAGAGAGAAGAGAGAATTGAGAGATGATAGAGAGAGAGAGAGATGAGAGAGAAGAGAGAGAGAGAGAGAGAGAGAGAGAGAGAGAGAGAGAGATTCCAGTAATGGCATAGAAGGTGGGGTTTTTATTTTGATTCTTTAGCTTTGTGGGACGAAGAGTGATGAATTCTGAATCAAAACTACAACAACGTTCTCTAGATGCTGAGAGATGAAAGCGTTTGGTGAAGCACTTGGTAGGAAAAGAATATGTCTGAGGTCAACGATACCAACTTCTACCAGAGGTCGACAACATAAATTGTATTTAAGAACTGAGGATCTTAATATTAGTAGTCAAGAATAGGAGACACGAGGTGGACTTTTGTCCAACCCAAACTATCACAAATTTGAAAATTTCCTCAAAGGTAGAATCTGTACAAAACTACTGGGCCTGCTAATCACGTGTCGAAGCTAACAAGCAGCAGAATAGTATAAATGGTATGAAGCTGATATAAATGAAATGTTGTGTATAAAAATGATTTTATTTCGTGAACAGATGTAAACATCATGAAGCACAGCATTATGGGAAATTATGTCAGTTTCGTTGCATAAGCATTGCGAGAGAAAATCCTACGTTAACAGTCTTTATATAGATACAATATTCTTGGGCAAAACAGGTGAACTGTAAAATTACCAGGAAGGTAATGTAATTATAATGATATATATATATATATATATATATATATATATATTATATATATATATATATATATATATATTATATATATAATATATACATATATTATTTACTGGAAGTCTTAGCGTAGTATTTTTCAAACCTAATTTGAGTGGCTTCAATTTTTATATATTTTTCAGTGACTCAGCATTCACACATCAGACGTTAACGGTATATAATCTAATTTAAGGGGAACTTTTCGTCCAGGCCTAATCTTGCCTTCCTTGCTTCTACTCTTTCTATCTGTCCCTACTACTCACTCTAAGATTCATGCGACTTACTTCAAGCTAAAGCGGTTCGTAGCGTGTCATGATTAAGAAAGACACCCAAGAAAGTTCAAGGGTGTTTTCTGTAGGATAAAAGCTCAGAGTTTGCTATAACTGCCCAGTCGCTGTTGCACTAACTGGCTTTGGTCACACTCTACTACTCTGCCTGCATAACCGTTCCTTATCACGGGCAGTCAAAATGAAATAAAAAGACTCCTTCGCCTTATAGAGCTTGGATAATTCTCTCTCCCAAGCGAAGGGAAAAATAGAATTAGGGGCCGGAGGGATGCGGTGGCATGCGTAAAGACAAAACTGAACAAATGCAAACTTAACACACGTGAAACTAAACATTTGTTCCCCCAGAAACCGTTTGTTTGTTTGTTTGTTTGTATGTGTTTTTACGTTGCTTGGAACCAATGGTTATTCAGCAACGGGACCAACAGCTTTACGTGACTTCCGAACCACGTCGAGAGTGAACTACTTCTATCACCAGAAATACACATCTCTTACTCCTCAATGGAATGCTCGAGAATCAAAATCGCGGCCACCAAGGTGGCACGCCAACACCATACCAACCACGCCACTGAAGCGCTTAGAAACCGTTTGTTCAGTTGTTGCAACAATACGTCAATGATTCTGTAACTAAGCATCACGATTCAGTAAAGCTTCAAAACGTAGTCTTCAATTATTAGTCAGGATGCCTTGCATTATTCACCTACAAAGAATGTAACTGATTTTCCCGTTCCAAACTCACGTTTATGTTCTATAGAACTGAAACGAAGAAGAGAGATTGTCCCTTCTTTTTCGTGGACAGAATCATTCTACTAACCGTTGGCAGAATGTCAGAGTAAGGGTATTTTGATGAATTCGACTGTGTACCAGATATCATGATCTTCATTAATGTTCTTAACTAACTGTATTTTGGTGCAAGCAGAATTCTGGAACAAAATGCTTTGAATAAAAGAGCGACCAGGGTAAATTTCTACTTGAGTTGCGCACACTATTCTATGATACTTTTTTTTTTTATTCTCTGTGACTGAAGCGATGCCAAACAACAAAGATGATTTTACAGGAAAGAAAGATCAAATATATCATCGCTTAGTCTAGACCTTCTTGTTCCATTTCTGTCGCAATAATAGTATGTGGCAATGGGCCACCAGTAAGGCCCAGGAGCCAACAGTGTACACATATTAAGTACATAGGTTGGCAATATAATGACACCTAAAGTGATGCTACTTTCCGCTAACAACATTGCTTATGCCTACACAGCATTTCTCTCTCATTACTTCTCTTTTTTTCACGTATTCTAAAAATAAGGTATGAATCCAGCAGTCGATGAATCTTTGTGTAACTGGATAGCTCTAATGCTGGTGAAAGGGTGTTCTATCCATAACGCTTCTTTTCACAAAGTCAATTTTGTAGTCAGCGAAACAATTCTGTACAATTTTCTAGTTATCAAGTGATTCTTCCCTTGAGTCTTTCGAGATCTAATTTCCGATTACATCCGGTATACACTTTGCTTTCAAGGTGGGGGTCTGTATTTACCTAAACTATAAGCTCAAATATCTTCTACTCTCTGCTATTATTTTCTGTTCATAATATTCCCCCTGCCTACCCTCTATTCTGAAAAAAGCTTAGTTTCTTTCTTCAATTGAATTGCATTTCACAGTAAGTTCTTGTTATTTTTTTTATTTGTATGTCAACGTTATCTACATGGAGGCTTCACCGGTTATTCCGCCGAGAAGCTCCATTCCACCTTCATTCAGTACAAGGATGTGGAGATACTGAGATTTATGCCTTTGTTGTTGCTAGCGTTACGACATCTCATATGCTTCATATTTTCCATTTCAAAATCTGAAAACAATATCTTCTATCTCTGGAACCCTCCAATATCTGATAAGGTACTGGGAGGGTTTCCTAAGGACTAACTGACGTACAAGCCATCTGCCGTAATTGGTTATGGAGGCCTGCTGGCGCTTTTTTAAAATCTGATAGGAAGTGATGAATTTCTTTGCTTTGAAGGGACAGGACAGTCCTCCTCAATAAGGAAATATATTCCAATCTATTTTGATGAGATTTCTGACTTTTTGTCATTAAACTTCTCGACTTTCTCCTTCCCTTTCATCTGGTCCTCCCTTAGTTTCCGCAATTATCTGAAAAACTGCCGTGTCTTGGACCGTTTTAATAGAAATGTTATTAACAAGAAATGTTTAGAATATTAAACATCTTTTAAAATTGTTGAAGTGGGAAAGGTGAGTCAAGGTTTATGTTTTTTGTAGTTTCTCAGATGGCCTTTCAGGCGAGTAGATGACCAAGACTAGAAATGATTAAAAGCTCTAAATTAATGTTTAGATTGTCTTGAACTCATCAGAAAGTTCAACATATGTATATATTACATGGAACTTTATTATGGTAGCTTGAAGAAGGGATTTTCAGAAGATCCTAAAGAAAAATACCAGACGAAAGTCTTCAACATTTTCTACACGAGGAACGACTGGTTATCTCCACCTAGGACTACTGTGTGAGGGAACCTTCGTCTCCTCAGCGAGATCGATTGGTGATTATTGTCCTTCTTCCAAAATAGTGACAATGGCACTGAGCCTCTGGCATGCACGCCTTTTAAGGGAAGATCTACCCGAGACCATTGTACCTTCTTCGGCGGAATGGTGAATCAGAAGTGTGTAATCAATCGCTGTCAATGTTTCGAAGTAACAAATCCCATTTGTCAAAACGCAGTGATCGGATCTTACTGTTTTCAACAGTTATCGAAAATGCTAACATTCTGATAAAGTTGCAATTGTTCGCGACTGAAGCAAATTAGCCGAAACTTGAATATATATTTCACATAGGTTGTTGCATAAATGTATTAGAGCAGACAAATTTGCCGGTACCTTTTCGGTAATAGATCTGGAGATACTTAATTCGAAGTTTACTGCTGAATTTAAATTCTTTTATTAATGATGCAGGTGGAGATCAGATTAGCAGACAGTAATGTTACGTTAAGACATTTCATGAAGTCAAATTTATCAATATGAGAGAGAGAGAGAGAGAGAGAGAGAGAGAGAGAGAGAGAGAGAGAGAGCTTCTTGTAAACTGTAGGCAGTTTGCCTACGACAGCCCATAAAACAATGCACACACACTTATGCTGTGCTCAGGTGATATGTGAGCAAAGGTCGGCGATATGGGTATAGCTATGGTGTTCAGAGAATGATTGGAAATGGAGGAAGTCTTATGGATATGCGTTCGGGAGGGGGTTTGATGGCTGTCAATACATGGACCTCGAAGAAAAGCTTGAACAAGTAAACTGGGGGAAGAAAAAATGTGAAGATAGTTTCGTAGATTATGAATTAGTTTGAGGTGGTGGGAAAACAAGCTGATGGATGTAACGGTGAGAAGAGGAGTAGCTGGAGATACAACTCATCATTGTGAAACGATAATGGAAGGAAAAATGGCATAACTTCTTTGAAAAGAAGGATGAATGTTATTCCCGAAAATGAAAATAGGAGGAAGCGAACTTAGAGATGGATGGAAGTTCAGGAAAGAGGGAGGGTGAAAGTATAAGGATAACAAAGACAAGTGAGTTTGATAAGAAGACTGGAGTAATGAGACTATAAAGAGAGGCAAAGGACGAAAAATACGCTAGCTTCAAAGATAGAAGGTGAGAGTGTTTGTGAGTTTGGGAAGCGGTGAAGAAAGAGAGAGAGAGAGAGAGAGAGAGAGAGAGAGAGAGAGAATCAGCTAGTAGTGGGATGAGGAAATGTGAGCTTTAGTGACGAAAAAAGATGGTTAAAGGTGCAATTGAAAAACAGATAGATTTATCGTGGGCAGGAGCAAGAAAGATGGATAAAGCGATCAAGAAGACAGTGGGAGAGAAAAAGAAGGTATGTGATGAAATAGGGGGTAAAATGAGCAAGGACTCCACGAAGAATAAGAAATTATTTTACAAGCAGGTAAGTGTAGAGAAAAAGGTTAATAAGCTGATGGATTTTAGGAGAAAATAAGTAAATAAAGTGATGCTGATTCAAGTATTTAGAAGACTTGTGAGGGACAGAGGAAATGCAGAGCCGAAAGGCGTAAGAGTGGAATTGCTTGTGGAAGTTACATCTGAAGATGCAAGGAGTGCAATACAGAAGCAGGAAAATGGGAAGAAATCAGGATTAACTAGAATTTGAATCGAGATGCTGTGATACGTTGGTGAAAGTGAGATTTGGTGGCTGTCCAGGGCACATAAGGTATGTGTGATTGGAGGAAAGGTTCCAAAGGAATGGGTTAGGGGTTATGATTGTTCCATTGTATAAAGATGATAGAGATAGAGAAGATTGTGACAATGATAAGGCGTATTGATGTAAATGCATGTATATGGACGAGTTTGTGTGTGTGTGTGTGTGTGTGCATCTGCCCTGGGCGTTAAAGAAAGTAATAAACTACAATTGAACGAAACGCTTTACCTTGTTTATACATCTTTGCTGGCTGAAAAATCTAGCCACACTACTCTAAACAGCATACCTTTATGTAACAAGTCTTTAGGGTTAAGAGGTAAAGAAGTAGATAACTTCACAACTTTACCTTGAAAGATCTTCCTCCTACAATAATTTCCTCAGAGGACCGTCTTCAGTCAAACTTCAATTGAACTAAAGTAGGATCACAACAAAGCTAAAATATGTACGCGAAGGAAACTAATGGAAAGTATCCCAACAAAGACTTTATAAAAATAAGTTAGATATCCTAATAACTCTGAATGCTTTCATGGTCACCTTAAGTAATTAAGAATGGTTTGTTAAAGAAAACGACTCCCCGAGAGCGATTATTGTCTTTTGTAAGTGGACTTATTTTACTACTTCACCGAAGAATGTCTTAAAAAAAGGATCAAGATTTGAAGTTACCAGACTACTCCACTAAGCATCGGCTGAATTTGCACTTCGAACTCCTAGATTTATTTTTTATTTCTATTGACGCCCGTAGAAAGGAACCAGCTTACCTACCTATAAGTCAAGAAATCTTCATTGAAATTCTGCTTTCTATTTGGAGGAAAGAGCTATAAATGGATCTAGAAACTAAGCATTGTATGAGCAAATCTAGTTTTGCAATCGAAAACCACTGATATTATGTAGCAAAATTGTGTGTACAAGTATACACAATGAACTCATGTATACATACATATGTAAGTATATATATACATATTACTTCTTACATATATATCAATATGTATGCGTATATTAGTAAAGACATGCTTATATACATACATATATGCAGGTATTCTTAACTTGAAAATGAGATGATACTTATAAGTCTCAATAACTAGAGTACAAATTAGGCTTACTTTCGTTTTGATTGTGCTGCAGTACTAACTAATAATTTGTCTTCTTGCTTAGCTGAGTTTGAATGCACGGCCAGGAACCGTAGAAAAATGTTGCCTGTTACGAAACGAAATAGTAATGGTGCCGTCAACGTTACACTGAAAAAGCAGCGCAAGACTGAGATGTGACGAACAGTTTGTACTCTGCTTATTGAGGCCAGCAAAGTGGTCTGTCTTTCCCAAATGAAGAATATTCTACAGTACAAGAGGTTTGGTAAAACCAAAAATGTATGCTTATAGTACATTTACATAAAGTGGCCAATGTGGCTTTACTTGATTGACTTCCATGGAAATACCATCCACATCAAGAATTACCTTGTCAAATACTGTTCTTTTTTATCTATATACAGTCACTGCGAACATTTATCCAAAGTCTTTTCAGTGACGAAAGAGTAATTAGCTGTATCTTAACTTCACATTATTCACCGGCGTTTTCGTGGATCCATTGTTTAACGCAGAGCCAAGAAGATGTAAATAGTAATGAGTATCTTTATTGGAGCCTATACAATAAACAGGTGAATATGCAAATAGATTGTAAAGCTGAAAGACTACGACGCTCTATGTTGTTAACATTTCTCATCCTACATTTTTACCTGAAGACATATTTACGTGGTAGACGCCTTTGAAGTTATCTACACTTTATTATTTATTGATCTATTTATTAATTCATTTTTCGCTGAGCATCCACAAGAAGTGGAGATGGACGAAAGGGGATTGGTTCTTAGAACAGGTCAACAATGGGCCCTTAGCGCTGTCACCGGAAGAGTAATGTAAGGATGTCCCACAACGCCTCCAAGACTCCCTCCAAGAATAAACAGGAAACTTGTCTTTCGTCAATGGGGCCTCATATGTTAGTTCCGCTACGTAAACAGATTCCTTAAAAATACTAGAATATAATGACTTGACTTGCAGGACCTTTACTGAACGTAAGGGAACCTATTAAGTTCAAACAATACCGAATGAGAGAAATATCATAAAATAGAACATTCAGTAATAATAAGTGTCGAAAAATGGTAGTATTCATTAAAGAAACGGAAACAATGCTTGGAGTATGATGTGTCTTTAGTTTCCAAGAATAAAGAAAAACAGGGCCTAAAGGAGTGGGAAAAGCAGTTGGCAGAATGGTGAGTTCTTTTACAAAGGGAAGTAAAACGGCTAAAACTTAACAATGAGGGAGCACGCAGAAATCAGAATTAGGTTTTTAACAAATGCAACAGTTGTATGACCGAAGATAGCAATAATTATCTTTGTACGAGTCATTTTAATTTGTTGACGTTCAACAAACTTCTTTGAGCTAGACGCTTGGTGCCTGAGGGACAAAAGAAAACTTGGTACTCTGAATGTCTGACTGATGATTTCGCTGCTTTGGAATGTGTTAACTCACTTTCCCTAGACTTCAGCGTCACTTGTGATTAATGCCTGGTGTCCTATTCCATATGTTTTGATTCGTTGTGTCGTGTTTTTACTCAAATTTGGTGGTACACATCTGATTCGTGTTAGATATTTGAAACTTCATTCAAATCGCTGAATATTTACCTCCCAAACTGTGTTCTTTCGACAAATTAAAGTGTTCCGTTTATAAAAAAAAAAAAGTTCCTGTGATTATGTAGGAGAACATAAAGGTAGTTCGGAGAAGCTCGACACCGGATATTTCTGCGGTCTTCAGACTGCCAATATGGTCAGCTGCTTTGTGAGGCCAACAGCATGAATCTCCAATAGAATTACACCTCGTTTTTATACCTGTCTGTATAATGTTCCTATCATTTAGTAAGTTCCCTTTTGTGCGTCAAGTAGCGTAAAATATCATTCGAATGCCCTATTTATTTCATTAACTTTAGACAAATCTGATAAACTTCATTTTACCCCTCTAAATCATGAAAATCTAGTGTTTATGTCCTACTTACACGTGATCTAAAAAAAAAAGTTCAGCAACGGAATGTATATCATAGGCTATCTAGTATGTAAAGACTTCCATATTCATCTCATTGCTGTACGCCTTTGCTTAGTACGATTAAAGAGAAAATTAACATAAGAAAAATTTCGCTTCTACATAACAGTTTATACCCTTTATCTGATGTATACAGAGGAAATTCCTCTTGATAATTGACAAGCAGCTTTCCAGCGAGCAAAATCATAGCCATTATCAATTTATTTACTTTAGATGATTTTAGATTTTTGTAAAAATTCAGCACATTTAGTTCTACTTCTCTTACACAAAGAAATCAGGAAAACAAAATGAAGATATGAAAATCTCTACTTTCTTTTCACCACCGAACAACGCATTCACGTTAGATCATCAATCTCTATTGCTAAGTCTAAGTGTAAAGCAAACGAATTTGCCAATTTTATTTCAGTAAAATGACATGGAAGGCATTCATGTCATGCAGCATGTCTGCGGTTTAATAATTCCACTGGAAAATCTGTGGCACAACTACTCAAACAATTTGGAAAGTTATGACATAGGTCAAGTTCTGAATACCGACAATGAAATAGTTCGCCCATTATAGCCTCATTATGCTCACCAAATTCCTGAAGGTAATATGTTGAATGCTAAGACCCATCCAGGTCAGCTAATGATAAGTTGAAGAACTATGAGAAAAGCTTTCTACGTAACAATGTTATCTCATCTTAGTAGTCTTTAATAAAGTACGTCATTTTAGAGTTATATACGGAGCAAATACTGTCAAAATATCACTGAACAATTTCATATGCAGGAGGGGGTGTTTCACAGTTTCTAACTGTGGGGTTATGCGTGGGGGCGGGGAGAAGGATAGCCACGTGATAAGGTGGTGGATCTCTGCTGGCTTCTCTGGAGGGAGAGGCTTCTGATCTGAGGTCTCCGTCGTAGGAGTCTGTCGTGGCGTTGAAGATTCCTCGAGAGGCCTGAGAGTGGGACCTTGAGACTCGGTCTCTCGGGTGAAAGTTCGCTGATTGTCCATTGACGATGAGGTTCGGTGTTGACATAGAAACACGGACGGGTGGATAAGCCTGTTGACGCGATCGTCTGTTGCTGGCTAAGGCGCTCGCTGGGAAAAGGGGCCGTCTGCGTGATGGGGAGCCCCTCTCGGCGTCCTCGTGGCACCCTATCCGGGCATCGTCCTCAAGATTGAGTCGATGCAGGAGGATAGCCCTGGTCTTCGTGTGAAAGAGCGACACCGAGAAACAGACCAGGAACAGAAGGATGATCACGAAGAAAATGCCGAGAAGTTCCCCTCTGTAGTCAAAGTTCTTCAGGTAGAGGTGGGCCGGAACCAAAAGCATGGTGACAAGGATGAAAACTGCCCAGACGCACCAATTAACACTTCCCATGTGGAAAAGGTTGAAGTTCTGTTGCGTGTTGGTGTAATCATAAACCTCACTCGGATCGATATCTGAGATTGACACTCGTCGAGAGGACCGACTGGTGGAAGAGGCGCCATTTAAACGGGTAAGGCAGACCTCTTCTCCGGAGGCTGCCGTCTGTGGAACGGAATCCGCCAGGTAGGTCCGGATGTTCTCGTCTTCGCTGTCAGGGGTCGATCTCGTGACAGAGCCAACACGTCGAGTACGATTGCAACGGCCGCGCCCACCTTCAGATCGACGGCGATTGTCGAACTGCATCGACTCGATGCGCTGAAACCTGAAAGAAATAATTCGTTTTAACAACATCAGCATAAAAATAACTTAGATTAAATTTAATTGTATATCTTGGGCGCGTGTATTCATGTATGACTGTTTATGCACAAAAACAGAAGAATATCTAACAAGAAACATTCTGGCTTTTCAAGAGATGCACAAACAGGAATATAAGGGACTCGTAACACTTTCTTCGGTATAAATAGACCTTCTGGATCTCTCTCATTTCTGAAATTGTCTTCGACCATAAGAAAGACCAGTCCCTTTGCCACACTTCAACAGTGTATCAAGACTGGAAAAGATCCTACAATGATAGCCGACAATTTTATTTCTTGACAACCTGGTTTCTTTTTAAGTGAAGATACACAGACACAGACACACAGATATACACAGACACACAGACACACACACAGACACACAGATACACACACACACACACACACACACACACACACACACATATATATATATATATATATATATATATAGTATACGTGGTAATCTTCCTTAATAAACGCTCCAAGAAGAGGTCCATTGGAGGACGAAACTGTTGGGCATTTTCTGAGACATACGTTTTTCATTTTCCTATGAGGAATACAACTGAATATATATATATATATATATATATATATATATATATATATATATATATATATATGTATGTATGTATGTATGTATGTATGTATGTAGGTACTGTACTTTTGTTATTGGTCCACTCTCACAATTATACTGTTATGTTCATTTCACATTCAACCAAACAGTGTAGTTAGTATTTTCAGCTAAAATACTTCTGCAGTGATTTCACACAAAAACCGCGAATTAATTCAAAACTACAATTCTGGTCTTCTTCAGTTTCTGGTAAATCTGCCAAATGATTCCCTCTCATGTCTTTTCGTGACCTCACACAAATTTTTCGTCTAGTTTTGTCCCTCATCCTCTGACGCTGTTATTGGCCCATCCCTCATTTCGACAAATATTTGTCATCCTTTCTTTTCTGCCATGGAAAGGAATATTTCATTGATAATTCTGCAGGCTGCCTTAACATCAGAGCCACCTCGTGAACACATGGCTCTGTCAGCACTCGCCTGGTTTCCAGGTATTCTCTCTTATCTCTTCTTGCGCTTCGTTTAGTCTCATCATCAAGACTGAGTCCTTACTTTGCGTTACAGACCTCATCCCTCGAATTTTCTACAATTATATTTTGCTTTAGCCCAGTCTTTATCCACTCCCAGGTGTCATCCGATGTACAATACATTCTTCTTTTTCCAGCAGACTAGTTTCCCGTAGGACGAGTGGACTTCGCGCTCGGCTACCAATCTGGTGGTCCGAGTTCGATTCTCGGCTCGGCCAACGCGAAATCAGGGGTATTTATTTCTGGTGATAGACATTCATTTCTCGATGTAATGTGGTTCGGATCCCACAATAAGCTGTAGTCCCGTTGCTAGGTAACCAATTGGTTCCTGGCCACGTAAAAATATCTAATCCTTCGGGACAGCCCTATAGGAGAGCTGTTAATCAGCTCAGTGTTCTGGTAAAACTAAGATATACTTAACTTCCAGCATACAGGTATAGATGCCTAATGTTAACCCAATCATTTATTATCTAACTTTCCCCAGAACTGGTTTCTAAGACCGTAGTCTATTTCGATGTGCAATCACAAAAGCCTCTCGTTGTTTATCTTTCAGAGGCTTTCTTGTGCTGACTCTAAACACTTCGGAAACTTTTTCATACATGATAGGGCGACTTAATTAATGATCGCTTCTGTCATCTCTGTCAATTCTAACATTCCTATGGGAATAGTGGTTAGTGACGTGGTATGCCACGCAGGTGTTGCGTCTCCCATAGGGTAATGAAAAATCACTGACTCTGTATCATGATCAGTTACTCGTGCAGTGTGGGGTCTGCGGTGGGAGGTTGAAACCAACGTTCTTTGGAAGCTTGAATTTCAAGTCAATGGCCCCTGTGTGCTTGTTCCATGTGGATAGGTTTCATCTTCTGAAATAATAATAATAATAATAATAATAATAATAATAATAATAATAATAATAATAATAATAATAATATTGGCTACGTGATCTGTTTGGTTTCTCTGACGGTTATCTAGAGATTATTGTATGATTATTGAAAATAAGAAGGGACTGCCGATGTCATGGGCTGTTTATACTAAGCTTGAACGACGAAGTGTTCTTTTTTTTTTCTGGTGCCCTTTTAATCGCTTTCGGTGATCGAATACTTTAATTTAAATTGTAGAAAAATCTTCTCGAATTTTTGGCGATACACAAAATCAGCCTTAACGACAAACAGATAAAAAAGTATTGCGGAACAAACTAATGAGGAAAAAACTTTATAATAATCGAGACTGCGTCTGATCAAAAGCAACTAAAGTTCTGCTTGAGTCACATTTCTTTACAGCTTGAATCTGTCTCCCGCTAAGATGGGAAGCCACTGGAGCGAGTGAATTGAGAATGTGATGGTGTTGCACTTTTTATTCTAGTCTTTTATAAAAAAAATTATTGATCTCAAATTATCAACAACAAAAAAAGAAAAAGAGAGAAAAAAAATAGAAAGCAGGAGGAAGAAGAACGCAGTAAGACTGTCATAAACAGTAAGTCACATCACATCAACTCAGCAATTTATAAACAACAACATTAGATGCCGTGAAACTTAAGCCTACTCGTCGCCATGCGTCACGCTCTCTCTCTCTCTCTCTCTCTCTCTCACACACACACACTCTATTCATGGCGAATATTTAAATGTGTTGCAGACGTCGTTTACCTAATGGAAAGCTGTTTGGACACGTTCTCAAACACTCCACATAAATCACACGGGCAAACTCGCTTTCTTCGAACGACAAGCTCTTCTTCAGTAGCGCACAATGACTTATAGGGAGTTTTTGAGCTCCTCTTGTTGGTCCTTGTTCTCTGGAGTCATTTTGATTTACGTGATGCCATTCATGACATTCAAGATTAAAAACTCTCTCTCTCTCTCTCTCTCTCTCTCTCTCTATATATATATATATATATATATATACATATATATACATACATTGTACATATATATATATATATATATATATATATATATATATATATATATATATATATATGTATATATGATATATATATATATATATATATATATATATATATATATATACTATACATATACATATACATTACACCTACATGTGTATCTATACATATACACACAGAAACACTAAAAGTTTTCCATTCTGGATGGGAAACAAATATGCGGTAAAAAGCTTTTACAAACAGGTTGAAAACATTGTTTGCAAACAATGTTTTCTAGTGTGGACAGGCCTTTAGGGGCATCACCAGACAGAGAGAGCGTTTAAACTTATTGGCTCAACTATCACTTGCTGTCGGCCGCTTTCAAAGATGAACCTGAAATGACATCAGAAGCTCCACAGTACTTCTTCTCACTTTACAGTACACCTCACCAATGGCATGAGAACTTCGATGGCCATTTGCCCTTTTGTGCTCTTTCGTACATTTCACCTCATTACTTATGTAAGTAGTTATTCTTTCTCTTGCCAAAAATGACTTCGCCATTTTTCTCCAAAGAAATCTGCCGCCTTAGGACTTTCATGCTTCAAACCAAAAGAAACGATGGAGAACCCGTCTCTTGAGTGCTCGTTTCTGCAGAGTCAGAACTGGAAGTGGCTCAGCCAATTAAACATATTGCCTTTTCATGACAAGTTGAGGAGAGCTGGAAGACCTTACGTCAACAGAAATGAAATGGGATTAAATTTTCATCAGACATAATCGAACTTAGCAGAGAGATAAAAATAAACTGAACGTTGATGAAAGACTATTTATTAGTGGAAGGCAAAAGAAGAAGACAAAAGAATCAAGTACGCAAGTGAACAAGATCCTGTAAATTACCTCTTGAAAGGAGCATATTTTGCACCTTCAGCGACAGCGAATAGTATAAGAATTTGTTTTTACGGGAGGAGAGAAGCCGTAGATATGGATTTTAATTAAGTCATGAAAAAGAACTATTGAATGCCCACAAGAAATGAAAAGTAACGAACTATTGTGGATTTTTCGTACTTGCAGAAAAGATAGTCGGCCATCAGTAAGATAGGAAAAATATCCCAAGTGCCTATTGCCTTGCAAAAGGTGAGGTGGACTCACGCGGAATAACCAAATGACTGGGGCCCATTTCGTGAAAAAATGATAGTTTCTCTGTTGACTAATGCACTGAATCATGTAACTGGTGGTTAGTCATATGAGACGTGACTGGGAAAGTGATTAAAGTAGAGTTGTAGATAGTTTAATGACTCTCAGGGTAATTTCAATAGCTGGAATGACCATTTTTCTTTGGGATGGTCTGAAATAGCGTATGTCCCTGGAGGGACTTATGAGTAAAAGACTAATAAGAAAATGAAAACTTGCACCGATGTGCAGGAGCCACTGTGCAAATTTCTAACGCTGAGTCCAGAGTCAAACGTGATATAAACACACATCGGTAACTTATTCCCCACAAATCCCAAACAGGTTAAATAATCGTTAGTCAACGACTTATTGGGGTCCTTAACCAGCGCTTCAACTTACTATTTGTAATATGGATACGGCACATTACCGACGTGTGTTCAGACATGTTCTACTGTAGTGTGGTTGCAAAATAGTACCTGTGGACTTTACACGTGGACACTTTGGGGAACTATACTCGGTTTTTTTCCATCTGACCACCCGCCTGTGGTGTTTGCGTATGGGAACACTGCGTCCCGGGCTTTAGATAGTTACATTCAGCCTACATTCAACAATAATAACAATAGCCTATTTCCAATATCAACGGTGTAATTTGCATACAGTAAATTATTAAAACACTTTTCAGTTACAAATGTACACCCAGATATCCTTTTATTTACCTGAAACTTGCACATAGCGTAACTATTTAAAGCCCGAGACGCAGTGTTACCATACGCAAACACTACAGGCGGGTGGACAGATGGAAAAAAACAGAGTATAGTCATACAATTTACTACTCAAATATTTCCAATATATTGTTTAAATAGAACTTGTCAACTGTAAGCTACGTTAATGGACACTTGAGAGTCACACCAGACTAAAAATTTCAAACAAGGAATCACTTAGAATAAACGCGTTCTATAAGTGAGCAACCCTTGCAACATGGGACCAGTCATTCCAGGGTAGTTCAGGAACAACAATATTCTTTGTGAGTGGAAACCGAAACTCTCATAGCTTGGAAGGTTGAGCTCCCTTGAAAATACTTACCTCTTAGCCTCGCTCTTCAAGCGCTAGTATATAGCAAGATCTTCGACCACTTCTGAACCCCTCCATGTTCTCTGTTTGCAGATAGAACACCCATAATACAGTGGGTGTACCTCCCCTGTGCTAACTCTGTCTATCAGTGACATCCGTTGTTGGATTACTCCTGCTCTACAGCAATTCATTTGCAAGAGGAAGCGCAGCAGTCACTCCAAGACTTCTCCAGCTGTTGCTATTAGCAAATCTATCAACCCTGGCTCTGTTAACAATCAGTAATGTTTCTCAGTGCGAGGAGGCAATTTGTCATCCCCATCTCATTACATGGTAAAAAAAAATTCTTGACAGTATTGTCATTGCAATCCTAGCTTATCTACTCTCTCTCGTCTTAATAAATCTATAGCTTACTCTCTCAGTGAAAAGGCCTTTAATTTTTATTTTTAAATTAGCGTTCCTCTGGAGTTACAGAGAAGTATCAAATAAGACAACAGAAGTACTCGGTTGTGCTTTCATGTACAGTCACAAGAAGGCATCAAGAGTCTGGTGGCAATTTTACTTCAATCAAGGTTAGTGTGTGGAACATAATATAAAATTGGTCATATAATTTTCATATTATCCTTTACTACTATGCAATTTACTGAGAGAGAGAGAGAGAGAGAGAGAGAGAGAGAGAGAGAGAGAGAGAGAGAGAGAGAGAGACTTGATATTTTGTCTCTAACTAAAGCAATTTGTTCAAACAACCGAAGTTACTAGAGCCATAATTAGGTAATAAGAACTTAACTGTGGTTAAAAAATAGCAGAGGCTTTCAGATATTTTAGAGGCTGCAGTATATGGAGTAAAGTAGCTGCTTCTGGAAGAACAGGTCATCCCAATGATGCGTTAAGTACACATTAAATTATAAATATTTAGTACTAAACCATTCAAATACTAAATTATTAGTCTGTTTACAAACATATTTATAATGATCAGCAGTGCAATAATGTGGCCAAAGTATTCTCATATATTGAAATAAGTTTTTTAAAAATAGTATTCTCATTGCTTATTTATTCTATGGCATAAATCCTTGAAATGTTGAGGAAGATCCACAATAAGATATAAAAGATATTAATGGTGCGTAATTTGAATAAGGTGTGTAAGATATAACAATCTTGATATTAAAAGTTCAATATTAAGTTTGATGAGCTGTATTCTGTAAATAAAGAGTAATTTTCTTGCATTTGAGTAGCAGGCGTCTTTAACTGAAGAAGTTAACTGCTTAGTTATACTAACGTTGCTGTATATAAAGACTGTACCTCCTAAAATATACTTACGAGATCCTATAAAACGAATTCAGTGCTTTTGACTCAGAGTGTAAAATATTCTTTAAAAATACAAATATATACGACAATCATAGATTTATTTTTCTAGGCACTCTTGATTTACCAGTTCATCGAGACTATTCTGAGACTATACTTGACTGAAAATCGTGTTACATGCTATTGATCAAAATTGAAATCTCTGATCTTAATTAAGCAAACAAACAGATAGGTTCATTGATCATCTTATTTCACTAGATTTTTATTGAAACTTTATTTCCTAATTCTGACAATGTTGCCCAAGTGACTGATGGACAGTTTGATGTTTGAATTCTTTAAAGTGTTGTCATCATCCAGTGTCCCAACGTTTAAAGTTAAACTACCGAGACGAATAGTCAACTCTTATGGTGATATTTCTCTTCCATTTGATTAATTTTATAGCCGTCTTTTTTCAATCTTGTAGTGCAATATTCGAGAGCAGTACCATGTAAAAGAAAAAAGAATGAAAGTATGCATGCTTGACATCTAAAAGAAAAACGCTGAGTCTTTGCGAGAGAGTAACAGAGGGTATTCCACGAAGAAAACAGACCTTTCCACAGAGAAAATAAGCTAAGGTTTACCAGCATGCATTAGAAGTACATAAGAACAATGCCTGAATATCCTGGGGTCTTATTTATGGACAATTTGGATTCACTCACATTTTCCGAAGTTTACTTTGGTCTCACCTCAGCTGGTCTTCCCTCTTACTCTCTCAGAGTCAAAAACACTTTTGAGGATTGCTCGCAAACATAATGACAAATAAGTAAAAACAATTGAGAAATATAAAGATAAGATTATGGATAAAGCAAGATATGTACAGCTTTAAATAGTTACAAAAAAACTACTGCATATTCAAAAGCATTCGTTTTGCGAATAAGAATAAAGTACCTGAGAATTCTAGACAAACATCTAGATTTCTAAATGAAGTCATTTTTCAGAAAACCTGAAGAAATATCTGGAAGAACTTTGTGCAAAGGTTAACTTGTGAAACCTTCGAAGAGCAGCACCCATCATTTGAAAAAGATGAATGTCAATATTTGTTAGGGCCATAAACAACTATTTCAAGAGCAATACTAGCAAGTTAAAGAGTTGCCTAATGATGTGGAGCAGAGAGAGAGAAAAAAGTCCAAAATTGCGAAGAGTCCGTACTATGGGACTCGACTATCCTTACATGACTGAAGGAAATGTTAAGCCAAAAAAAAAAAAAAAAAAAAAAAAAAAAAAAAAAAAAAAAAAAAAAAAAAAAAAAAAAAAAATGACATGAGGCAAGGAGAACAAAGCGCGAACATTCGAGACTGTAGTTGGGCTGAAGAACTACTTTAGGCTAAAAGGGCCAGTGAACTAACCCTTAGGGAAACAGCTTTAACGCGGAAAATGTTAGTCATGGCAGCATAAAGAAGCTGACAGGTGACACGGCAGCAGGAAACGCTATTTACAAAGGCTGAGAAAAAGTTGCACAAAAAGCGCCGCATGATTCCAAAGCTACCAGAAAGGAATAAGCGCAAGACAGACTTAGATAATATTATCATACACAAAATTTAGAGAACGTGCAAGAAGTCGAACGGCGCGCCGAAAGACGCTTTTGAGTGGTGAACATAAAGGCACAGTGAAGTAGCCTTGAGGAAGCTACACAGCACAACAGAACAGAGTGACAAACACGTGGAAACATTCGCGCCGTTCCTAACAGGAGCCAGAAGAGCACAACAAACAGGTCAGTACAAACAAGTGTTCAAAGGATACGGCGTGCTGAAGGAAAAGAGCGACCTCCACCATGCAAGGAGGAAGATGTGCACTTGTTTTTTTTTCTCAGAAAAAAAAAATCGAGGTCCCTTTTACTACCTGTGGACAGGGGTGACCATAGGGGTGTGGCGAGGTTTTGGCAAGTAAGGCGGAGGGGGCCAGAGATGAGACAGACGACGCTGGCCACAGACGTTGCGTTTGTCGATCCAGAAATGCATGGCGTCGGACCTCGGAGGATTACAGTAGCGATGAGATGGTCATACTCCTGTTTGAACAGTATTATAAAATGGCATCAGTGCTTGTGATTGGAAAGAGGCTCTTTTCCGTTTACCTTACTTTTTTTTTTAAACATCAACACTTACAGCCTCTTTGGGTTTCAAACAAATGCTTACGTTTTCATGTTAGGTACCACTTCAAGGGGGCTGATGCCCCCAAAGCGGGGTGCCGTATGTGAAAGTGTAACTAAATATAAAGGTGACGAGTAGTTGGTTGCATTTTCAGATGGACTGAAAATTTAGTCGGAAACGTCAAAATAACGGTTGGCATTGAAGAGTACGAGCAAATGGACAGGATCCAGCAAATTCGGCAACAGCATTGCTGATTCCACATGTACGTTTGACTTTTAGTTGGAGACCCGCTGTTCGGAAATCTCCCTTTTCTGCTTCTAAAAGGCTCAGTCTGGACATAAGCCTAATTTTGAAAAAGAAATGACATGTAACGAAGCCCTTTTGCCCGGTGCCTAAATCCTTAATCAATAAATCCTGTATTGGAGGCCGCCAGTTGTTGAGCCAATTCTGTTAGCAAGCGTTAACATGGCAGGCGTTGGAATGTTTCATTTTTGGTGCCGTCAGACCGCTACATTCAAAATTAATATGCGATTTAGGCATTTAGAGATAAATTTTTAATTCAGGAAAAATCGTGTAACGGAATGTATATACATTAATTGGATAAGATTGTGTAATTTAAAATGAGGTAAAATAAATAAAAAAATTACTGCAAAAAAAATCTTTCAAAATATTCACATTAATAAAACAAGAGTTCCATTGATAGAACAGGATACGAAAAATTAGAATTCACTGCACAGAAAACATCGATGGTTATAAAAATGATTAAATCTGAAAATGAGTCATATTTTACTGGGATGGCAAGGATGAATAAAAAGTGAAAAGAACACTTAGCATAACAGCAAAATTTCAAATAATAGATAAAAAAAATAAACTACAGATGCTGGGGACCAACATAGTAGCGATCGTCTTCATAATAATTCTCATTAGCTTTTGGACACTACACTGTATCATAATAACATCCCCATTATTTTGCAAAATGGAATACTGTTCACCTTCCATGAAATAAAATAAATAACTGCTAACAATAGGAATAATGCATTGACGTCGAAGTATTCTAAAAAGCATAAGTAGCTGGGATACCTTTTCTCAATATTTATCTCTATAATGTGAATAAAAGAGACATCAAAAGCAAAGGTCAGAAAAACTTGAATTTTTGTATTTTACATTAAAATTGCATAATAGATCAAAAGTTTACCAAAATGTGTGTGCTGTTCATTATGAAGTAAACTACGTTACAAAAAAAAAAAAAAAACTTTATACAGTTTTGTATCGAACATACGCCTTGAAAAAAGGCGTTCTAGATTAACAGAAGAGGAAAGGTGGTCTTCCCAACAGGAGATCAGAAGAGAAAAACTGATTGAAATGGATGTTATTCGATACTCCATCTCTTCTGTTAACAGAAGGAAAAATAATAGATCCAGGTGGAATTCAAGGAAATGATATGAATATTCATTCATCATCAGAATTTTAGACTAATTTTCTATTGTGAAGCCAGCTTACTCAATTATGTCAAATCAAGTGCGCCTGAATACTGTTCATCATTCATTGACTATTAGCACCGGTCCCCATCATCATTTTGCTAGTGTAGAATTTTGATGAGTGGCACATTACCCTATCTTCCAAAGAGCGATGAATGAAGAGGTAGGAGAGAGCTTCAAGGTCTACTGAAATGAATGATTCCTGTATTGTAAAAATGTAGATGTGTTTTGAACTAATTAAGATTTTCTGCGGAACCCAGGCACGAATCAGTCACGGAGCTGTAACATAAAAAAAAATGTCTACTGCCTAAGGGACGATACCATCACTTTCTGCTTCACAGTGCTTCCATTGCAACTGAACATACTGACCTACTGGCCAAGGACTGCTAACATAAATGCCTAACTATGCATACGGAAAAGACGTAAAGAAGCGTGAGAACGTCACACAGACACCCCTGTGGAAAGTCTTTCGCATGATTGCGTCAGGTAATGTGAAAGTTTGGAAGATAATACTTACATCTGTTCTTTTCTATTTCAACACGAATTTGAAATTTGAGGATGTCTGGAGAATTGGAGGGTCAAACATGATAGAAAACTGAACAATGCAAAAGGAACTGGAACTTGAGATTCTTTCTTTCCTGTCTCAAATCTCTCTCTGTGATGTCATGAAGGTGGTGAGGGTGCTGGGTGATAATGCTAATATTGACGGGGTTTTACGGTTCCATTATTATTATCATTATTATTAAAGTTCACAATTCGTTTGGAAACTTAACACTACATAGAAAAGAACGATCTTTTGAAAGATTTGACAAATGCAGTAATTATGTAACACACGCAGGCGCACACAAGTACACACACACACACACACACACACACACACACACACACACATATATATATATATATATATATATATATATATATATATATATAATATATATATATATATATATATATATTATATGCTGCTACTTTCATAATGCATATATCTTCTCTCTGACTGTATGAAATGTTATATAAAAGAGTTTTGCAACATTTTCAGATTCCTTATTTAGCTTAGAGCTATAGGATGTTATAAAAATGTATGTTCAGATTTCGCATAACATAATTTAAAAGAATATAGCGTAGAATGTGAAAAGAGAGAGATTAACTTTGTCCGTTCCAAGCTAGATATTGTTTCCATAATATGTCAACACCTCAGATAGGGGAGCTCGAGGTCTCCGTTTTGTTTTCATAACATGTCAACTTGTCTGATAAGGGACTTCTGTTTGGAACCTGTAGAGCATACTATGTATATGACTGATTTCAGACGTGTATGTCTTTGTTAAGAAGCCACGTGAAGATTTCACCTTGTCCTATTGCATTGCATCATCTTTTCGTAAGATCGTTCTAGAACCTGTTTAAGCATACGTCATCTTTAGGAAATGACTTCATTTAGTGTTGCTTTCTTTGTAAATCATTCCTTTTATATTAGAATATCATCTTAAATCATGTAATAATAAATGTTGTTTACAATTGTAATTCCAATTTCTCTTTAGATATTGTTTTGAAAGAGAATTTTTATGATATTAGCTGAACTATGCGTCCAAAACGATTTGAGCCCGTCAGTCTCTTGAAGTTGCCCATACAAGCAAGAGAGAGAGACCCCTCATTACAGACTTTGAATTCCTGGCGTACAGAGCTCTCTCTCTCTCTCTCTCTCTCTCTCTCTCTCTCTCTCTCTCTCTCTCTCTCTCTCTCTCTCTCTTGTGCCATATTTGTTATTACATTAATGTAAAGATGTAATACTTACTGAATGGTCACCCGTAAATTTTAGATTTCGTATTTCTTAGAGTTATTTAGTATTATTTAGTGCTTATTGTGGAATCTGAACAAACATTGAACAAGTGTGTAACGCTGCCTTTTCTATTTTGAAATATTGTGAATTGGTGAAAATTTGGAGCTAGCTGCAGCAGAAAGGAAATTGGTACCAAGGTAAAGTGTTATTGAAAGTTTATTAGTTGCAACTAATAGTTACAGTGATTTGGTGAAACATTTACATTTTTTACATATTGCAAATTTTTGTTTTGTGTTTGTTTCGTTTGAAGTGATTTTTTCGCGCATTTATCCATTTTTCTTATTGAAGTGATTTTTGTGCATTTGTTCATTTTCTTGTTGAGGTGTGTGTTTTTATTTTATGCTCTGTGTGATTGATACTTTTTGCAGTTTTGGTATTTTACACCTTTTCCTGTGTTTTCATTTGCATTCACAATTTGATTGACTTAATTGTTTTCATTGATTAATCGCTGCATATTTAATTGAATTTAACACTTGTGAATTAATTTGCATTTACTTAGAATTCTTTTCAAGTTTTATTGTTGTTTAGCACTTGTGAATTAGTTTCCAAATTTTAACTATTGCCTAACACTTTTGAATTTCGATTAATTAATCAATTTTCTTGAATTTTGTGATAAATTAATTTTGATTTAATTTTACTTAATTATTTCAAGAATTAATTAATGTTTTTTTTTCAAGTAACAGTACATTTCCCTGATATTGTGAATTTCACCTATAAATATTGAGTTTGATAATAAATTTTTGTATTTAAAATTTTTATAAGTGTTTTCTTTTCACCAGCATATAAGTGCATTTTTGTATAGGTAATTGGCTGTTTTCCTTCGATTTACTTGAAGTGAGTTAGAACCATGGAAGCACTTAGACTTTTGAAATCAAGGAAATACTTAGACTTTTAAAGTTGTTGATGGAGTGATGCCTTTTAATTAATTTGATTACATATAGGATTACCTCACACCTGTTTTCATGAACTTAGTCTGATTTTCTGCAATACTGGGAAGTTGTTTAAGGGATCACTGTTGCCTTTAGAGTATTCAGTCGTATTTTACTTGTGATGAAGGTTCAGGTGTCTGGCTGTTGTGAGGTTCTCATTTAATGACTGGTAAGTGTAGTAACCACATACTTGGCACTTCGTCACAATATGTATATATATACATATATATATATATATACATATATATATATGTATATATATACATATATATATATGGTATATACATATTATATTTATATATAGATATATATATATATAGATATTTCTAAATATATTATTATATATGTGGTGTGTGGTGTGTGTGCGGTGTATTTCTATATTTACATATCATATATAAAATAAATATATCTATATATATATGTGGTGTGGTGTGTGTGGTGGTGTGTATATATATAACTACAATATATATATATATATATATATATAATATATATTGTGTGGTGTGTGTGCCTATATATTATATATCTATATATATACACACACACACCACACACACACATTATATATATATATATATATATATATATAATATATAATAAATATACACCACACACACACACACACACATATAATATATATATATAACATAGATATATGTATATATGCATATATATATGTATGTATATGTGTGTGTGTACTTGTGTGCGCGTGCGTGTATTACATAATTACTGCATTTGTCAAACTTTTCAAAGGATCGTTCTTTTCTATATAGAGTGTTAAGTATCTGTACGAATTGCGAACTTTAAAATGTCATCAGGAATGCGGTAAAAAAAGTCAGGAATTGTAAAATATTATCAAAACTTTGTGAAGTCTTTTTCATCTTTGAGGATGAAGTGGAATTAACAAACAAGAATTCGGGGAAGTGGCCATCTATCTTAAGGGTTAGCTGCCGTGGCAATAAAACACGCCCCTTTAGTGTAACTCTTGCAAGAGACGATGAAACAGGAAACAATTTCGGCCTCTCAGTTTCCAGCTCCTGTTGGCGCAGGAATGCTCGGAGGCACATTTCAGCGCCCAAAGATTACTGGCAGCTTTTCTCTTTCCTTCGCGATTTTCGGTGCAAATCGGAGATGACGGCATTTCGAATGACGTTTCTGACGATGAAGATAAAATTAGTAATGGTACGGATAATAATAATGATAATAATAATGAGGGCACCATAAAACCTCCATCACCATCAGCGTGATCAGCCTCACCGCCTTCATGGCATCACAGGGATTTGAGACAGTAGGAGATAAAAGGGAAGAAAGAATCTCAAGTTCCAGTTCCAGATATAAACGATAACTCGATGACGTCTGTTTCAGCATTCATTGTTGATAAACGCAGCAGCAACCCCGGCCAGGGAGCCACTGCATGATCAAGCGACGTGACAGGCGTGGCCGAGGGAAGACGCAACACAAAAGCAAACCCAGACACAAACACATTCAACTGGGACAACATAATTCTAGTTGGGAGCTGCATGAAAATTAATCGGATGAACAGACGATCACGGGTCATCAATAAAACTTCGCCTCTATTCGCCTGTTGGATATTGAGAGTAAACGTTCACCTTTATTCATTTATTGGACATTGTGGAAAAAAGCCCGCTCACGTACGTTTGACTCGAGGCATTTCCCCTTTAGCGACGCTCTTCTTTCTCTCTCCCCCCCCCCCCCCCCCCTTCCAGCAGAATGCAAAGTCACCAGAAACCGAATCGCTCTCGCTTCGGTACTCTCTTTCAAATCCTCGAAGGAGAGCTTCGTTGTTTTGTTAATCTTCTTTCGAGTCGTTCCTTGAGAGTGCTCAAGTTACACTCTAGTCACTTATTGATCTTGGCATTCTTAGAGAGAAAGAGAGGGAGGGCGTGAGTGTGTGTGTGCGGATGTGGAAGGGATATCTGGTGGGTCGGGAGGGGAGTTGCACTAAGTAGAAGGAAGGAGGAATTAAGTTGTTGGTGGACCGTTTCAGAACTACCCTGCGGGGATGGGTGGGGCTGTGAACTCTCCACAATAATACCCTCAGCTGGGAGTGACTCGAGTTTCATAGCTGAAGGCCCCAATTTACATTTTAAAAAGGACTGGAGGTCTCTGATTACTTTAAGATATCATTTTAGAACACCAGGGATATTGGTATTTGTTAAAACGTAACAAGCCTTTGAAGGCATGTAGGTATTTATAAATGTATATTTACACATACAAAATTATGTAGTTATTTGGTCTTTCAGCATTAAGCTGTTTCTCCCAACAGGGAATGGTTCTAGAGTAAGAGAAAGAAAAGAAAAAAAACGTTTCGAGGCACAGTCACATAAATCCTATTGTCGTTTCGTGGAAAAAAATCCACAATATTGGCTACTCCAAATACATACTAAGAAGGCTCATCAGTCATGCATGGGACCCTCGTAAATCCAGTGCTCCATTCGCCTTCACCTTGAGCGCACTCTCTCGTATCCTGGATATTAACGTCCCTCAATTCCAAAACCTCTTTCCTCCATCCATCCAGCACTTTCCAGGTCTGTCTGTCTCTCTTCCTTCCTTCCTCTGAATGCTTAAAGTATTACTACATCCTAAGCAGCCTCTATCATCCCCATTCTTTTTGTATAACTGATTTATCTCAGAACACCGATCAATCTCATCACCTACGTTAACGTTCTTACCACTTACCATTTGTCCACATTTCTTTGCTTTTCAGTCCTTGTTAATCCACATATACCACAAACAAGAATTAACCTAAACAGTTGCAACTTTGTTTTTGTTATTCACATTCTAAGTCCACACTTCACTTTGATGGATCAAAGTTAGCTAAGCAGTTCCGCGAAACGTACCATTCCTGGCTTCCGTGGGCAACCCGTTTCTTATTCAAATGGTTAGCGCGCACCTTGTTCCTTCTTTGATTCACCCATTCTGTGGTTCATTTCCTGATTTCAGTTTTTAGTTTTCTGTAAAAGAAAACTATTGAGGTGGCTATTTGTCTGTCCGTCCACACTTTTCTGTCCGCCCTCAGATCTTAAAAACTAGAGAGCTTCACATTGGTGCGTTGATGAGCCACACTCCAGTCATCAAGCATACCAAATTGCAGCCCTGTAGCCTCAGTAGTTTTTATTTCATTTCAGGTTAAAGTTAGCTATAATAGTGTGTCTGGTAATGATATAGGACAGGCCATCACCAGGCCGTGGTTAGAATTTCATGGGCCGCAGCTCACATCGCATTATACCGAGACCACTGAAAGTTAGATCTTTTTTCGTTGGCATCAATGATATGATGTGCAGAATAATCTTGCTTACATTTAGTTTCACCTTTCTTTTCTTGCAGACCCTTTCAAACTTTTTTTCTGGTTTATGTATTCTCTCTTCACTCGGACTTTTCGCATTTCTCCATTTATATAGATAAAACAGCCAGGGATGCCTAATACACCCTCCACTTACATATGTCCACGGTCACACTAATCAAGTAGGTAACTCTTCTGTATACATATCCATAACACTCATTGTTTTCTTCACCAGGATTTCTGATCGCTCTCAAGAACTTATCGTCAACGCCCACCATTGCCTCTGTACCGATTTCATCGTGGCAGGTATAATTTCTGTTCTACTCTCCAACTTCTCACATGACTGTTTGTTTCCAACAATCAACTGACCCACACTCTCTTCCTGTCTAAACCCATATGTGCTTCCCCTTTCAGCGCCTCTGCCTTTTGTCCTACTTTCTCAGTCGAAATACTTCCATACACTGTCCATGGTTAACTAGTCAATGAAGTCAAATACATTTGGTATGACATAAATCGAAATCAATCTTACGTTATCACAGCATACCAACCGAATCGCTCTCATTCAATGGAGGGGGAGCGTGGATATTGTTTGAACGAATTTGGAATGATCCTCATATGATTTAGATAAACTCATGATTCATCCCATACCTTCACTGCTAACACATACGATATTAACAAAGTAATATTCCTCCACAAATAAAAGTTAGCATGACTAATCTTTGTATTTCTGATGTGATTTTGCGGGGGAGTACATTGGCTCCAGTAAAAGAAGCCAGATCTACTAAAATAAAGAAGAAGAAGAAGATGATGATGATGATGAAGGAATTAAGTAGAGAGGAAAGCTGGATACATTCAAGTTCTATATGAATCTTCTTCTCATTGTGTGATGACGGACCTCCCTCTAAAAGCAAGACGGATTAATCGATCCATTTTCCGAGAGCTGTATTTCAGAAGTACGGAGATGGAGGACTAAATCAATTTGTGTGGCACATCAGTCCAGATTATCCGAATTTTGCAGTAGAGGGAAATCTGGTGGGCGTTCCACGCGTCGGTTGCACAATGTCTCAGTTAGTCTGGAATTGAGGTGGACAGTTTGATTCTTCGGAGAGAGTAAGTTGAAACTTTTGAATAAACCCCGTCAAAGTCAGCGGCAACAAACCAACCAACTCAAAGTTATCAACGCGTCACGAATCTACTTTGGTATGCGATCTGTTCTGTTTATCGCTAGAATACAGTTAATAAAATATATATATGCGTGTGTGTGTGTGTGTGTTTTATGTTCATGTCTTTACGTTTACCTCCGAGGTGCTAGTACTAAACATGGCAGAAGCTCCTTGGGACGCCGTGTTTAGTACAACACTAGCCCTTCGATGTTGATAACAAGCCAAAGTAGCAGTTAACACTTCATACTGAGATTGTGTTTTCGTTGGAAATGGCAGAGTAAAGCTGGAGATGAATAAGGATCCAATGAAAGGTCAAGAGAATATTAAAGCTCTTGCAACCAACTTTAGCCTGATACGTGATCATCTTACTTTGCGTATGCCTCTAATTGTTACAAAGCTCTAAATACATCTTAATTTAAAGATGAAGTTCCCGGGTTTTCTCGGAATACTTATAAATTTCAAAAGGGCATTGTAGACTAAGTAAGAAAATGATGCGGAATAAGGGGAAAACAGAGACGATTTTGGGGAGGGGTGGGGCAAGGGCAGGTCTGAAAGGCATCGTTGAAGAAAATAAGGATTAAGTGAGACAGGATCGGGCTGTCCACGGAAATTAGGTGTTAAGTGGCAGGTAGACCTAACGCCATTATTATTTTTTTGTTTATAGATATGAGGATGAAATAGAATTCGGGATGTTGTTTAAGAGGCTGCTGAAGAAATGACCGTTGTTTTGTTAATGTTGACAGAAATAGGAACAAAAAGTGATCCTGGACGATTATAAACAGAATTGTGTGCCCACATCCACGGAATTTCCATGGAGGGGTGATCGAGAAAACTTTGATGGAAATCTCAAAAAAGGAAAAGAAAAGATGCAACGAATGGCCGGTACAACAAAAGTTATACAGGATTGATTTTCAAAATTTTCAGTATTTTCTAAAACATGAAAATGACTAATATTTGGGAAATGTTTCACTGGGACGGCTTAATTTGTTTTATTCCGTGACTTCAAATGTTGAATCGATTATTATTCATTTTGATGCACTGTACGATAAACTCACATATATTTAGAAATGAGGGTAGGATGATATTGGTTCGTTCATGCAGTGACTCTTGGAATTAAGAGAGTCTTCGCTGTATTCTTCCGTTGAGATGGAGAACTGGAAAGCAGAATTATATTCGGTTCAGTTATGTTGTTTCTCACAAACTGAGAACATCTAAGGTCACCGATAAATCTTTGCAATTCTATTCCTTTGTGTCACTGAGCTTAGGACTTGATTTTTTGTAAGACAGTTACATGAGAGAGAGAGAGAGAGAGAGAGAGAGAGAGAGAGAGAGAGAGAGAGAGAGAGAGTTACAATAATCATATTGGAGTAAATTCGACTCAATTCAACTTTCTCCTCAGCGGATTTTATCAAGCGTTTGTTCTCAGAGGGATTTTACAAACCTTTCATTAACAAAAACAAAACTGGATATACAAAGTCAGCTTCCAAAACACCCCACTTGTACGATATTTATAAGACATTTTTGTACACTTTTTAAGAATGAATCCAAAAATGCTAACGCAAGATGGTTATCTCTACGATTTCATCGGTTTGGTCATGCTTAATCTTATATATTAATATATTTATCTGTTTATTTATTTATTTCACGTTGGTGATCGTTTCGGCTTGCTGGATTTACTAGATTATACACTGAATTCGGTTGTTGTAACTTATCCTTCTTCGTTTCTCTTTTCTTTTCTGAGAATATGAAGACCTAAATATGTACGATTATTATCATTGGGAAATAGTCTCTTTCTTCATAAGATAAGGACGAGTAAGAGACATGACCACAATTCTCCTTTCATGAGAAACTTCTCTTCGGTAGAAACTTCCGAGCAGAGGGAAGAAAAATTTCACTTCATTCTTCATAGTTTCTGGGGAGCATCGTCTTCCATCCAGAGTTAAAACTTATTCATGAGTTCTTCCTTGGTGTCTCTGAATAAGCTTTTCCGTTCTTCTCCTTTATTGCACTTGAACAGATTCTCCTTCTTTTCTTACATCTATATTTTCGCTTAGTTGCTATAATGGATTCAAAACAACCGTGCATCTGATGTCTAGGCCAGTCCCTTACGACGCTCCTGATTGGCTGTTGATAAGCCAATCACAGGGCTGGAAACTCAGTCTCTCTCGAGAGTTCACATAGGCAGGATGTATGTTCCACCTCTCCTAAGGGATACTTTTGAAAGTCTTATCCCTCAGGAGAAGCAGAACATACATCCTGCCTATGTGAACTCTCTTGAGAGACTGAGAGTCTCCAGTCCTGTGATTGGCTTATCAACTGTCAATTGGGAGCGTCGTAACGGACTGTCCTAGACATCAGATGCACGGTTGATGTGAATCTACTCTATAGTATGACTGTCATCTTAGAACGCATATGTATATTTTAGCGTGAAGTAGTTTCTGTTATAACTATTACTATTGAAACTAATACTACTCCAACTAATGACTCTTCCTGTGCAAACTCGAGCTCATGACGCAATGCAGACTAATTATGATAAGCAACTGAAGTGTTAAGCTTTATATGATAGTTATCCGATGTCCTTTTCCTCAAGAAACTAACTCGCATATGATAATCAGTTTTTTTATGAGTTTCTTGTCTGTAAAGTAAGATCATGCACCATCAGCTTATCCTCTCTCTCTCTCTCTCTCTCTCTCTCTCTCTCTCTCTCTCTCTCTCTCTCTTATAAACGCTAGATCACGTAACCAGAGTTTTTAATAGCTTAGGAAGCCTCCTCCGGTTATTATCCTGGTAATTAGTATCGACCAGATTTTCGCAACAACATCGCGGGACAATGCCCTCGGGTGCTTGCGATATATGGGCATCAGTTTCGGGGTTGGTGGGGGATGGTTGGCGCGGGGGGTGGGGAGGGGGGTAGGGGGGTGGGGGGGATATGCGTTGGTAAGCGGTATCACTCACCCATATAAAATTTGGGCGAAGTGAAATACTTTTATGACGAAATGTATGATGGTGAAAATATGCAATCGGTACATTGTAATCTACAGTTCGCATAAAACTACAGTACTATGGCACAGTACTGTCAATGATTTATGTAAATAAAAGATTGTCAAAATCATGAGAAAAGAGGTTTAAATAAACAAACAAAAGCTATAGTAATCACAAAAAAAAGTCTGTTTGAAATATGCGTTGGTAAGCGTATCATCACCCTTATAAAATTTGGGCGAAGTGATACTTTTATGACATGTAGATGGCATGCAATCGGACTTGTAATCTACAGTTCGCATATACAGTACTATGGCACAGTACTGTCAATGATTTATGTAAATAAAAGATTGTCAAAATCATGAGAAAAGAGGTTTAAATAAACAAACAAAAGCTATAGTAATCACAAAAAAAGTCTGTTTGAATATATCTGCTAAACAAAAATCCCAATCACTAATCTCCTATACTTGTAATCGCAGTGGACTTTATTTTTGAAATGAAGAGAATTCGTTACATTCCAAATATCCAACACATTGAAAAGTTCGTATTTTAGATCCTTTCAGTACACAGATTCCTTAATTCAGCACCTAATGCAAGAAAGTTACCAAGGGATTTGTAGCAAAAGGTGAACGGAATTATATTGAGAGAACAGACATAACACGGGATCCATTCACGCGTTACTGAATATTTGAAGGAAACGCCTCCCTCAGTAAATGGATGAACACAGAGGTAAGGTAAGGCTTAGGCCTACCTCTGGTAATCTAAACACTGAATCTACAACACTAAGATTACTTACTAAAACTAAAAGCGAAGATAAACACACACAAACCTAATATATATATATATATATATATATATATATATATATATATATATATAATATATCCGTGATTGATTGATTGATTGATTGACTGCAAATTACCTGGCATTATTTGTATACTTGCCTGTTTCTGCAAATATATATATATATATAATATATATAGATATATATATCTATATATAGATAATATATATATAATATTCCCTTCTATATACCCGTACCTGGCACTATTTGTACACAATCCTGTCTCTGCAAAAACCCAGCTTATACAAATTATATTATTATATACATATACGTATACCCTAGATTTCCAAAGATATTGCATCAGAGTACGAACGTAACTAAAAATCGAGCTGGCGACTTCTTGTAAAAATAGATATTTCAGAACAATTGTCAAACTAGTCATTTTAATCGTTAGGCCAAGTAGATGAATCTCACGTTTGCAACAATGCATTTATCGTGCTCGTTTAAGAATGAAATGTATCCCAGATCTTTAACTAAACAGGCCAAGTAAAATTCATATTCAAGCTAAAAACAGTTCCCTGGGAGTGGCGTGCTGAGGATAAATAGAGAGAGAGAGAGAGAGAGAGAGAGAGAGAGAGAGAGAGAGAGAGAGAGAGAGAGAGAGAGAGAGAGAGAGAGAGAGACTGCAGTAATTGCCATAACCGTCCTCTAATTACCGAATCAAGGATGAAACCCCTTCGTTAAAAAAGTTCTTATTCTTATTCTTCAGGCTAATTTCTTCACCTATATTAAGCAGAAGACTAATCGATAACAGGCTTGCGTATACTGCGGCACTCATCTGCATTGACATCATTCTTGTGTTTTCTGAATTCTTAATATTAAAGAGCCTTGGTTTTGTTTAATTTGCTCTCAGCTGAAGTATTAATATTTGGCTTACTGTTTCTCCTTTCTCTCAACGCTTTTGAATGATATTTGTTTTTCTTACAAGTCCTCATTTCCTTGAGCTTATTCTGTCTAGATAATTGGACTTGATGTTCATTGTTTGATCAAAACTAAAATCGTAGCCACATTTTACATTTTTATTAACTTTGCAAATATAGTTCTTCTTACAGCTTCTAATTTTCTTTCATGAACTCGCACAACTAGGTTATACTTCCGTGGAGAGGGACTTGGAGCAGAGAATCTTTTGTGAATTCAACTATTGCTTCTGCAAAACTCCCTGTCCTTAATTCTGCTGAAATACTTCCATGTTTTCTTTGTGTTAACATTGATTCCAAAGCCACCATCTGAAGTTTTCACAAACGATGGCGGGTGCCATCTTCCGAGTTCGAAAACTTTGATGGATGTCAAATCCTTGAACCTAGAACGATTCCCGACACCTCTGCTCATTTGATTTACTTCTGAGATGTAGAGAGAGCCACTAGTAGGAATAGGAGAGGATGGGAGCATCAACTATGACGAGCGTCAAGAATTTAATCCGTCAGAAGGAACGAGTTCAAGGACATGCACAGGATCTTTTCCCCTGAATCTAGACCCTTAATTCCTCACAAAATCTGAAGTTACACAGAAAACCATATTTTCTTAAAAAAAAAAAATCATCATAAGTTATAGGTTTACTCTATGCTAAAGAAATTTCTTATACGACCTGGGACCACACCCCCGCCACTCGTTCTAGCAGTTTGATTTCTTCCTTCCTTCTGTTAAATAAGTTTTGGCTGTAACCGTTTTATAAGACCAACTTCAAAGCATAATTACTTGCACTCTAAAAAATAATGCCATCAAAGAAATGTTGGAGCACTGGCCAGATACTTCGATTTCCACGATTAGATAAATAAAAGAATGGTGTCCCGAAGACAAAGTGGCTTAAGCAATATATCGTTGGAATATGACTATAGTGGATTCACATCAACCGTGCATTTGATGTCTATGACAGTTCCTTACGACGCTCCTGATTGGCTGTTGATAAGCCAGTCACAGGGCTGGAAACTCTCAATCTCTCTAGAGAGTTCACATAGGTAGGATGTGTGTTCCTCCTCTCCTGAACGATACGTCTTTTAAACGTTTACTTCAGGAGAGGTGGAACATGCATCCTGCCTATGCGAACTCTCTCGAGAGATTGAGAGTTTCAAGCCCTGCGATTGGCTTATCAACAGCCAATCAGGAGCGTCGTAAGGGACGGGCATAGGCATCAAATGCACGGTTGATGTGAATCTACTATATAGTAGCCTGGAACATCTTGTAATCGGTAGGTGTGTGTGTTCACCGTTTGATAGTGCACATTGATTGAGAGGTACTGCATGAACGCAATAGAGTGTAGAATGCCGTTATGACTACAAGACGACTTACCCGAGCGATGTAGCAATAATATGGCTACGTCATTTACCCCTATATTCTATGTTATATATGTATATATATATATATATATATATATATAGAGAGAGAGAGAGAGGGAGAGAGAGAGAGAGAGAGAGAGAGAGAGAGAGAGAGAGAGAGAGAGAGAGATGTATATATATATAAAATGTACACGTATATTGTGTAAATGTTTCTTCCAAGTAGCGTAAAATACCCATATAAAGAAGTGAATAAAGTAACATGCAAAGGATATGGAAAAGAGTAGGGTGATTTTGACATACAAATCTTCTGAGGCAGGAGAAAAGTACTTTGCTTCTTTACTTTCAAAATTCACAAAACGCAGATTCACTCTGATTTGAGCAATATAACCAAGTGACAAGAGTCTTTGATTTTCAAACTGTATTCATGAATGCAGATGCAATAAAAGTTTGTAATGAGAAATGACTGCTAATGAAGTCGAATGTTGTTTATGAAATTCTAGGTAAAAACACTGCAAGAGCAGAGTAGCATAAGTATTCTGCTGGAACAGAATGTGTTTCTCCATAAAAGATGAATAAGTAAAAATTCTCCATCGTGCTTTGGTGTAATATATTTCACGAGGAAACTGTTTTCATTCAGTGGTAATTCAGTTGCAAAAGGAAAAGAAATTGAACGCTAGAGAAGAGCGATTGCTTGCAGATCCAGAAATGGGCATGGGCTCTCTTTAATTAATATTGAACAGCTCAATCATATAATTTTAGCAGTCTGTATTCTTCACTGATGTCGGTCATCATCCTTGTAACTTTTGTGCCTTAATAATTAATAATAATAATTAATAATTAATAATAATAATAATAATAAGAATAATAATAATAATAATAATAATAATCATAATAAAATAATTAATAATTGGGATAAACTCTCTATCGCGAGAGTATAGATAATGTTCTAAAGGGCCCACAATAATACAAAGTGTTAAGAGTCCGTGTATAATTTTTAAGACTTTACAAAAAGCTTTCGAACCCTTCCCTAGGTTCATCTTCAGTCCAAAAATAAGAAGATGAACCTAGGGAAGGGTTCGAAAGCTTTTTGTAAAGTCTTAAAAATTATACACGGACTCTTAACACTTTGTATTATTGTGGACCCTTTAGAATGTATAATAATAAATAATAATGATAATAATTAATAATAATAATAATAAGAATAAAATAATATAATAATAATAATAATAATAATATAATAACAATAATAATAATAATAATAACAAAGTAATAATAATAAAATAATAATAATGAATAATAATGTAATACATAATAAGTACCAACTCAAGAAAAGAGGCAACAGAATCAACCATCTGATGTTCATGGACGACATCAAGCTGTATGGTAAGAGCATCAAGGAAATAGATACCCTAATCCAGACTGTAAGGATTGTATCTGAGGACATCAGGATGGAGTTTGGAATAGAAAAATGCGCCTTAGTCAACATACAAAAAAGGCAAAGTAACGAGAACTGAAGGGATAAAGCTACCAGATGGGAGCAACATCAAACACATAGATGAGACAGGATACAAATACCTGGGAATAATGGAAGGAGGAGATATAAAACACCAAGAGATGAAGGACACGATCAGGAAAGAATATATGCAGAGACTCAAGGCGATACTCAAGTCAAAACTCAACGCCGGAAATATGATAAAAGCCATAAACACATGGGCAGTGCCAGTAATCAGATACAGCGCAGGAATAGTGGAATGGACGAAGGCAGAACTCCGCAGCATAGATCAGAAAACCAGGAAACATATGACAATACACAAAGCACTACACCCAAGAGCAAATACGGACAGACTATACATAACACGAAAGGAAGGAGGGAGAGGACTACTAAGTATAGAGGACTGCGTCAACATCGAAAACAGAGCACTGGGGCAATATCTGAAAACCAGTGAAGACGAGTGGCTAAAGAGTGCATGGGAAGAAGGACTAATAAAAGCAGACGAAGACCCAGAAATATACAGAGACAGGAGAAAGACAGAAAGAACAGAGGACTGGCACAACAAACCAATGCATGGACAATACATGAGACAGACTAAAGAACTAGCCAGCGATGACAATTGGCAATGGCTACAGAGGGGAGAGCTAAAGAAGGAAACTGAAGGAATGATAACAGCGGCACAAGATCAGGCCCTAAGAACCAGATATGTTCAAAGTACGATAGACGGAAATAACATCTCTCCCATATGTAGGAAGTGCAATACGAAAAGTGAAACCATAAACCACATAGCAAGTGAATGCCCGGCACTTGCACAGAACCAGTACAAAAAGAGGCATGATTCAGTAGCAAAAGCCCTCCACTGGAGCCTGTGCAAGAAACATCAGCTACCTTGCAGTAATAAGTGGTACGAGCACCAACCTGAAGGAGTGATAGAAAACGATCAGGCGAAGATCCTCTGGGACTATGGTATCAGAACGGATAGGGTGATACGTGCAAACAGACCAGATGTGACGTTGATTGACAAAGTCAAGAAGAAAGTATCACTCATTGATGTCGCAATACCATGGGACACCAGAGTTGAAGAGAAAGAGAGGGAAAAATTGGATAAGTATCAAGATCTGAAAATAGAAATAAGAAGGATATGGGATATGCCAGTGGAAATCGTACCCATAATCATAGGAGCACTAGGCACGATCCCAAGATCCCTGAAAAGGAATCTAGAAAAACTAGAGGCTGAAGTAGCTCCAGGGCTCATGCAGAAGAGTGTGATCCTAGAAACGGCACACATAGTAAGAAGAGTGATGGACTCCTAAGGAGGCAGGATGCAACCCGGAACCCCACACTATAAATACCACCCAGTCGAATTGGAGGACTGTGATAGAGTAAAAAAAAAAAAAAAAATAATAATAATAATAATAATAATAATAATAATAATAATAATAATAATAATAATAATAATAATAGTAAAAAGAGTTCCAGAGCGATGAGTACGATAACTATGTTCTGTATTCATTGTGTTTGAATGAAGGTTTGGGAACCAACGCCGAGAGGCATCGTGGAATTCATTTATACTTATTGTCTTTCCATCTTCTTTTTCATGGAGAAAAAATGAGTCTCTCTCTCTCAGTCTCTCAGGAGTTATTTCTTCTATTCCACTTTTCTTTTCTGGAGTTTTGCACAACAGTATCTCTAATTATAGTCACTTCGCTTGACTTACAGGTAAGTGCTAATTGGGTTCTCTTAAGTTAGCTCTCCGTCTCTCTACCTTTAATTTTCCTCATAAACCTCCTGCCTACGCAATTAATGGCATATAATTAGCACATGTTTGAACAAACATAGTTTGCCATATGCAAGCAGATCGAGAGAGAGAGAGAGAGAGAGAGAGAGAGAGAGAGAGAGAGAGAGAGAGAGAGAGAGAGAGCGCAAACATGACTTCGCGGGAACTAAAATGAACTGTTGAAGGCTGCATTTCTTATCGGAATCAAGAGGTCGCAGATTCGTTTTCCAGACGAGTGTTTTCCCTGAAAGGACTCCCTGCTGTTATCGAAGAGCTCCTCCCTTTTTAAAGCAGCTGTGCTCAAAATCTTGTCTTGCTTTCTTGCCTCGCAAATCCTAATGAAGCGCTCACTGGTCTGGGTGCGAGACTCGTCGATATGGTTTTCAAAACCTCTCAGTGTTGACGGTTTCCTTCTTTTTCTTCGTTTTTTCTTTTTATCATGTAAGGCTTCTAGTGACAAATAGTCCCAGATCATGTATCAATTCTAAAGGAATTTTTCTCTGATGTCTACTAATTATCTGCATACTGGACATCACATCACTTATCGCTCTCTATCAGAAGCCTAATTAAAAAGTTTCCGTATCTAAGGTTAGCTGTCATTGATACGTTGATACCGAAGAGTGATTCCTCTTGATAGGAAAACTGGTTTTGTAGCTTAAAGCGATAAGACTTATATATACATATGTATGTATATATATAATATATGTATATAGATAAAGGTATAAGCCACGAAGGAAAGATAAACAACAGAATTTCTTTCCTTCGTGACTTATACCTTTATTTATGTATTTATTACGTTCTAAACTTTCGTGATTCAGTTTTAAATATATGTATATATATTATATACATATATTGAATATATATATATATATATATATATATATATATATATATATATATATATATATATATATATATATATATATATATATACAGTCATACCTTAACTTATGAGTGAACCAACATATGATTTTTCTTAGATACGAGCCGGCGCACGAGCAATTTTTTGCTTTAAGAAGCAGATTTATCTTTAAATAAGTGTACATATTCATAAATGTGGATTTGTCTTCCCAATAGTTATCATTATCAGTATTGAATTTGACATTCCAGAATATGCACTCTGATTGTCCTGGAAGCAATTTTGCATGTGTCACTTTTATCAGCTTGCTAAATTACCTTATAAACTATTTTAAATTTATTTCTTATATATGATTTCATCCTAAGTCAGAGAACACCCATGATTTCTACAAACAGTATCAGTGGATATTTTACAGTACAGTATCCATTAAAATGTAAAAAAATAGGGATTTACTAATGTTACACTATTGACCATTTTTGAGCTGTAATGTCTATGTGATTGGAAATTAATTGGAAAGTGACCAATCTTGATTTTTTACATTTTTATACCCTGGATAGACCTCAGTATCCATTTCTTTGATGAATTTATATATTTTTTACTTAATGACCTTGGAAACAGGTCCGCGTTATCATCATTTGGTCACATTATCAGGAAGCTTGGTATACCATCTTGTCAAAGTACATAAGCTTCTGATGAAAAACGTGTAATAATATAATAACAATGAAATTCGAGTGGTTTTTGTTTGTCCACCCCAACCCCCCACAGGTGAAAGTAGGGGAGACATGACACAGCCACCCTCCCCCTTCAAGCCAGTTTGGTTTGAAGGGGGAGGGTGGATGCGGGGGTAGGTAGGGGAACTGGAAGATAGGGGAGACATCCAATTGCTTCCTGCAAACCTGTTTGTCCACTCCGGGGTGGGGGCTGAGTAGGTAGGGGATCAGGAGGGTAATAATAATAATAATAATCTACCGCACCATTGTGATGAAGTCTGATAATTACCCACTAAGAAGCACTAACAAAGCTTTCAGCGAACTGAGTCAGGAGCCAACATCAGAAAACGTCTTTTGATCTCAAAAGCAATTAAAACATAGCCGTAGACTCAATACTGATTGCTGTCAGTTTTAATGGATTTCTGAGGGAAATATGGAGAAAAATGGAGATGGAAAGGTTAAATAATTTGTCCACCTTCTCTCTCTCTCTCTCTCTCTCTCTCTCAGTGCATACACAGTTACTGAACGTTAGTGAATACATGGACAATTGTAAGGTAATTGCAGTAGAAAATGCACTGAAGAAGATCTATGAAAAATATTGTATGCCTCTCTCTCTGTTTAAAGTCTAATTCAACCTTCAAAGTTGCGTTGCTGTTGTCAATGCATAATGGGCAACACAAGCTAACCTTAGCTGAACGAATCAATGACAAGCCCACGTCAAGTTGTCTGAAATGGGGAATCCATAAAATTTCAGTGGTGACCTTCAGGAGACGTAATGATTTATTCATTCATATTTTTTCACTTTTGTAGTTCTTTGCCTCTTCCTTGTCTTTCATAACTTGAATTGATAGCCTATGATTCGGCATCATAACTCATAACTTGTAAACTGTGTTTGAATTATGCAAATTTTCTTTCACGTTCTCTTGCCAATTTTGTCGTGAACGTTTTTGTATTATAATTGAGATGATTTACGCACCAAGTACATAGATTATTTATTAACAGAAACCATTTACATAATATTAGAAATCAAGGAATAAAACTGAGTAAACACTCCACCTTTAGAAAGAAGACAGAGTGAAAAGCAAACTCAGCCATTAGTGACAGATATGAGTGTGTCGACTTTCTAAATTGCATCGATGAATTTCAAAAGTCCAGCGAGAAATATTGGAGCTGCTATGGAACCAGAAGAGGGTGAAATTAACCTAATTATTCCGTTCGACCTTTAGGCCCGGACATCACAGTTGCATCGTACTCGAGCGTTGTTATGAAATGGAGAAAGAAGCAGAGGTATTCAATATGCTGATCAGAAAGTCTAGTCAGACAAGGAATATGTCATTTAGTTCATGCGTGCTCATTTCGAATGATAATAATAATAATAATAATAATAATAATAATAATAATAATAATAATAATAATAATAATAATTGAAAAAGAAACCCACAAAAACACTGTGTATAACGTGTTTACTTATAAGTATTTACATTTTATTTTACTCAACACTCGAATACTTTCAGGCCCTACCTGTGGCCCATTTTCAAGAGATGTGAGAAGAGTGCTGCGCCTTGACCCAGTCTGACAACCTACACATCTCTTGAAAATGGGCCACAGATAGGGTCTGAAAGTACTCGAGTGTTAAGTAAAATAAAATGTAAATACTTATAAGTAAACACGTTATACACAGTGATTTTGTGGTACTCTTTTTTAATCTTCAGAAGAAAACTGAATGAAATTTTTGTTTGGTTAAGAATAATAATAATAATAATAATAATAATATCACTGAGTGACTCTACCTTAATGACAGTTTCGTTAGAGTTCGATAAAGCTTAGACATGATTTCTTTAGCCCACCCTGAAATAATAAATGTGCCATCAAAACTTCCCGAAAGTCAATTATCTAACGAAGGTTACCCACTGAATCTCTTTTAAAACACATACGCACACACACACACACACACATATATATATTATATATAATTTATTATATAATATAAAGAATAAAGATAGATAGAAATATATACATATGTATACATACACACACATACATAAATGCAATTATGACAAAGCATGTAGTTAGTGTAACTAAGTTGTTAAACAAGATTGGCAAACCACCGTAGGACAGTTATTCTGATGCAACTATTTGCTTGTATGTTATTTATTTTACCTTGACCGTCGTTTTCAGTTTTTGTAACTTTTATTTCTCTTTCTGAAAGGGGGAGAGAATGTACTCTCCGAAAGCTTAAATAAAAACTTTCAATTTTTTCAAAATTTTAGTGGGCTTCCTACAACATAATATTCTAGTACACGGATACAGTGTTTAACTTTGCTATATACTATACATATGTATTCTTTCATTCTTTCACGTATATATGCGTGTAAGCGTGCGCGCAAGCAAGTTTGCGTCAGTATCTGTAATTGCCATAATAGAAAGATAGCTCTGTGGCTGTCTGATGCGAAAATAACAGTCACGAAGCGAAAACAAATTCGAGTCTACTGCATAACTCTGAAAGCAAGCGGGAGACATGACGGTAAGTATCAGAAAGAGGCGGGACTGTAATCCGGAGCCTCCCGCAACTTGCAACGGCGAGTCTTGCATCCCCAGAAAAGCATTTGCTAATGCAACCGTCCGCTTATTATGATTGTCCAATTTTTCCCCAAAATTCTTGACACTACTCCGAAAATTGCGGCTGTCCTGATATTCATACTCAAATTTCTCTGCTGCTAGTGAATCGATTTACGTGTATTGAAGAGTGGATGTATTAAATATACAATTTATGTATATATACATATATATATATATTATATATATAATATATATATAAATGTGTGTATATATACATATATTACATATTTATATATGTAAATATACATAAAATGTATATTCAAATCAAATGTAAATTCAAATATCTTGAAAAACAAATTTATTATCTCTTATCTCTAACATTATATTTTTTTTTATATGTATCTATAATAACTTTTGTGTATTCCAAAATTATTCATATATATATATGATATATATAGTATGTATATATACATTATATATATTTCCACATACATTTATGTATATTTGAATATAAATAAAAGATATACATTATATATTATACATATATTTTTATATATGTATATATAGTAAAATGTATATTCTAAAATTATTCATATATATATATGTATGTCCACACACACTATGTATATATATATATATATATATATATATATACATATATACATATATATATATATAGTATAGGCATTAGCAAACACACGCACAAGGCAAGGAAAGCTGCTATACGCCCAGCACACTAAAGGCAGGTTTAAAGAGCATAGATCTATATAGCACGATGATGGAAAAGGTTTTTCGGTTTTTCTTAAATTCTAGCATACTCATCTCAGATCACTTTAGTGTATGGATTTTAGAATCATCAAATCATCCATTCCATGGAATTTTCCCGTATTTTGTAACCAATTGGTTACATATTCATATATATATTTATACTGTAGCCTCAGGAGCCGATCTTTTCTTCATTTATTTCCCGCTCGGATGAATACCCTTGAATTTCTTCGTGCGCCCCCGCCCCCCAGGCAGTAACTTACCTAACTTTACCATTACCTACTTGAATACTGTGGACATAAGCTTCGTTATCAAACTCTAGTATTTTTACATGCATATGTATATGAATTACTTCAAATCCGAAAACTACTGACTGACTTCTGGAAATAAACTGGCAGAGCAATGACTGTCAAATATTCCTAATAAGGACTGTTTCCCTGCGTCAATGAAAAAGGAACGTGCTGTGTGGCTTTATGAACAGGTAACAAAAGAGCAGCGCTACTTGAAATCCAGTGACTGTAAAGAGGGAGAAAGTACAGGTATAGTTACCTCACAGGCATCACACAATGCAACTTACTGTGAAACAGGAATTAAATCCGAATGTTGGAAATATTATCACCCGTAAATCTAGCATCCAGATTAAAGAGGAAACTAAAGGAGCGTCTCTGCAGCTCATAAATAACCAGCATGACAGTAAAATGCCTCGTAAGTTTAATTTATCTCTTTGAGAGCTGTGCCGTGCGGCTGACTAATCCCCAAGCGAATCTCAGCCGAGGACTGTTGTCGAAGTTTCTGGCAATGATAACACGAACTGCCAAAAAATGAAGCATCGACGATTTCATATTTTCTGCTTGGCAGTTTGTTATCCATACCAGCACTGCCTACGCATAAGCTCCGCAGTTATGGTTCTGCCTTCTTTTGATGACGATTGATATTCACCATATAAGATACCATTTAATGGTTAAGAGCAACAACTCTTATTTACTAGTGAGAAGCAAATTTTCTCACAAGATAATATACTGATTCAGAATGTGAAGGATTAGCAAAGAGGATTACTACCTTGATGCAAACAATTACTTATATTAAAACTGAGTGGTCTTCCTTAATTCACAATAACAAAGAATAAAAGTCATGGAAGTATGGTCTTTTTTGTCTTATAATTTTGAGGATAATGTAAACAAGAAAACTTTAAAAGGACACGGAACAGATGCAGATGATTAAAATGATAAAAAAAAAGACAGAAAACAATACAGTAAGCAAGTTTGTCAGAATGGTACTACTGAGAATCAACCCGTCTTGTTTATCTCCAGTGATATGAGCAATCCATGGACTTGGATGACTGGACTGTCCGAGAACAGTCTGAAGCAGTTTCACTGGCAGACAAATATAAAGCAAGAAGAGATTCAGTGGAGGTTTTTCATGACTTTTCTAGCCTGCAAAACTCGAGGGAAAATTAGACCTCACCAGGATTAGATTTTGTTGTCATCTTAGCGCATTAGTAGCCTGGGCTACAGCATAATTATGGTGGAGGTCCCACGACTATGGAATGTATACTTCAAAATCTTTATCTGACACAAACGCAGGACAAATACACAGATTGTATTTGATTGCAGATGAAAAGGACCGATCTATCATACAATTATAAAGCAAGCGGAAGACTGTCTAAACTTGCATGCTTAGAGTGATATTAAGAGATATTCGTTTGTATTCAGCGAATCCTTTCATAATCACTCATTTTTTTAATAATTAGTTTGTTCGAAATGAATAGCAGTAACGCCTGATTGCAGTACAAACCAGGCTGCAAATCTTTATGCTAAGACCAGTTTTGGGCTACGTTTTGTTGTTCATAATAGATAGAAATAATTGTTGCTGTTGTTGCGCAACAATGGCATTACATGCCGGAAATAATTCATTTTTAGTAACAGGATAAACAGGTATTCTAGACTTCACTGCTGCTAATGATAATGACGATGTTCAAAAAAACATTTTTAAGATTCATTCTGATTTAATCAGACAAAATGCCATGATATTGGTTATTTCAGTTTAGGAAAAAATGAAACATATTTTATTGAAATGAACTTCGTCTCTGACATTATCATTTAAATATCACAACTGATAGATTTTGTCGATTAATATAGAAATTCGGGAACTAAACGGTCACCTTCGCACGAAAAATTTATGCAAATGATTAATTATGCAACGAATTAAGAACTAGCTTTGGCGTAAATGTGCCTAAGGTCCTTAATTAGCTTTAATGATTCACTTTAGGGGAAAGAGGGACTATTAAACCATGAAAGACTCATATGATATCATTTTGCTGTCTTTATTAACCATAAGCGATTACCTCGACAGGTTAATCGCTTTCACCAAGAGCTAGTTAGCTGTTAGAATATTCAAGTGTCGACTGTTTTGCATATATTGATTTTAAAGCAGCGAAGACAATCACACAGATTGAAAAGGGAAGGACAAACCAATAAAAGGAAGGACGTTCGCTTTTATGGCGGAGCGAGCGAGATGCAAGGTTCGGCGAGCCACACGTCGGGAGTGCCCTTGATGAGTAAGTATTTGCATTTATATTCATGGTTTCATTGCTCCATAAAGCACCTGCTCCAACTGCCACATGCAGGAGCCGAGTTTTCAGTGACCTTATGTGTCCCTGATGTCATGAATAATTTTCCTTCGTGTGACCTCAATATTGTTTTCCCGATTCGTTTGTTTGTCGCATTTTTAGTTTGCCTGTCCGTCCGCACTTTTTCTGTCCGCTCTCAGATCTTAAAATCTACTGAGACTAGAAAGCTGCAAATTGGTTTGTTGGTCATCCACCCTCCAATCATCAAACATACCAAATTGCAGCCCTCTAGCCTCAGTCGTTTTGATTTTATTCAAGGTTAAAGTTAGCCATGATCGTCCGTCTGGCGCCAACAACATAAGCAGCGGCTGAGAGTTTCAAGGGCCGTGGCCGAGAGTTTCATACAGCACTATACGCTGTCCAGAAAACTCGATTGTGCCGAAGAAACTTCAGCGCATTTTTTACTTGTTACTTTAGAAGTAGCGTTCACATAAAACTTTTTAATTACAGGATTTCTTCCAGGTGCCAAAAGTGTAAATTACCTTTTTCCACTGCTTCTAAGCATAAATGTTTTGTGAGTTCATTTATCGTGTGCGTTGGTACTTTCTAAATGAAATCTTCAGCAATTATCAGCCAGGACTTTGGGCCCCTCGAGCTTAAGTAATACACTCGAATTCCCATTCACATAACTTGTGAATGTGTTCTTAATGGCTAAATAACGCCGCCGACAGATAAAACCAGTGAATGGTGTCCAGATCATGCGCGAGAGCTATCAGTCTAACAGAAGTGACTTCACTGACAGCAGTATAAAAGTATACAAGAGAGCAACTTCAAACAATAAAAGTTTCTTTCGTCGACGAGTTGTCCTAGAGGTGTTTCGTATTGATCTGTCGTCTCCTAGGTGACAACAATATCGGGAATTTTCTTCTTTAACTTTCATACACACCCACTCATATATATATATATATATATACATATACGTGTATATATATACGTGTGTATGTGTGCGTGTGTACGTTTGTATGTATGCTTATGTGAGTGAGTGTGTACGTTCGCAAATGGGTCTTGGTCTGTGTATGTACGTACACAAGTCCCCCAAGTTGATTAAGAAGTTGAGATCACGAGATGGAAAGAATAATCGTAACTACGTTTTTTTTATGTAATTCTTATAAAGTATGCACAAATATATACATTATCTATATGCATAAACATCACATGTAGATTGTCCAGCCCAACAAAGTCAAACAGAATAGCTTAATTCTCTTCAACAACTTCATTTCGGTGTTTTTGTACGAATTTCTTACAAGCACCAATATTAACTGTTACTTCGATAGTGTGAGTCTATAGCTTCTTGTACCTAAAATTTTTCTTATAAATACCTCAAAGGAAATGGATTGCTGAAAACCCCCACATTACTCATGTACTAAACTTTACAGATTTATCCTTTTTATTAAAATTTGAATCTATTTTGTTCCCTCTGACAACCAGTTTGGCCCTGACAAGTCAAGATTTAGTGGTTTGATGAAAATAACTATTTCATGCTGCATTTGTTTTTGTAAATATTCTATCAAGCATTTTATATTATTTGGTAAGTAGCTCCGTACGTGAATATGCTGCATGCTTTCTATGTAAGCTATGCGTTTTATCTTGTCTATCTATCTAGGTGGTTATTCCAACTCCTGTCTGGTTATGGTACTTTAATGAGAAATCAGTAAATGTTTTCTGATCCTAGAAAAATTTTGTTAATTAATAAATAACCGATTTGATCTTTATAGATTTTGAGTCGGTCTTTGCATCTTACTTTTGTTATTCCGACCATGTTGAAATGTTAACATATATTGTTACTGACATACCAGACAATTTCATTCCTACTAAAGGGTCAAACGACATTTTCATTTACTTTAAAGGTTCTTTTTCAAATACCATAGCTGGTCTTCCTACTTTCCCTCTGATTTACGGTGGTAAAATTGGGTTGCAGGGTTCCTAGTAGTTACCATTTAGGTCTGAGCTGTGAGATAAATCTAATTTTCCAAATGTTTCCTTGTCAAGTTTTTTTTATGATTTACTGTTAATTACGACCTTAGATAGGACTTGGGTAGTCTTTCCATGTTTACAGTAATTTAAACTACAAAAGGGTCCATTACGATATAAAGTGCTACAGGTGTTCACTTCCACTGTGCACGTTTTTGTTTTTTGTCGTTTAAGATTCTGCAAGAATAACGTGAATGGGCCTCTAGAACAGGTCGGTCTTGTGAACTAAAAGTAAGTTGCATGCGCTGAAAATTGTAGTACTCGTTAATCAACATTCCCTTTAATCTAAAGGCCCGATGTGATTCTGGTCTTCGATCAAAGGAGTAAAGAGAGCATCGTGTTTTGTCAATATATGGATGGGTGAGCAACATGAAGTCAGATGCTTATGATAAAAGAGGCTTATGACATGCTGTGGGACCATGAGTATGGAGCTAGTGAATTTATGTCAATCTCAATCTGCAGCAACTACGAGTCTGATGGAAGGAAACAGGAATGGATCACCATGAGGTCCGAGAAGGCATTAAAGTGAGAGTGGAACCTCTGTGTTTTCAAATGTAGTACCGAGACAAACCTAGTGTAGAAAACTTTTTAATGTTACCTGCAGCACTGAAGGGTTTATGAATTGTAATGTTCAACACTTGTATTCAGACTATTGTTAAATCATTTGTGCATAGTATGATAATGAGTAGCGCGAAGGGTAAGGAAGAACGATGCGCCTCCTAATTTAGAACATTGAAAACGATGAATAAGACCCGACTGTTGTATTGTTCATAAGGTGGCGAGACTATAATCTTTTACTACTTTGACACTATCATTTTTTGCTACTTTGCGGTTTGGTGAAAACTTGCTACTTGTCTCTTTATTCTTACTGAATTTCGCAAGAGAATTATCAGGAGCCTATGACGCTTGAATCTAAACTCAGGATTACTTTCACAGCCCTTAATCGCTGAAGATCTCCTCGCAATGATTCTGAAGAACATCAGAATACTTTAAATATCAGAGCTTCTTAGATCAAGTACAAAAATTTAAATCTGTTTATTTCTAGTTGACCTGTGACTGTCAAAAATATGTCAAGATAAAGAAATATCCGTGGAAATAATTAACTGCCACATAAGTTTCACAAAAAATCGGCGAAAAATAGATTTCTCCTTTTAAAATGACCTGTGACCGCGGAAAATAAAAATATTCCCGAAAAATAACTTCTAAGTTACCAATTGTGGTACCTATATATCAAGTTCCTTCAAAATAAGAGGAAAAATTCATACTTGCAATTGAATTTTGGTATGATTAATGTCGTGCAACTAAAAATATTTTGAGAAATAGCAAAAACCCCAAAGGCACCTTTCTGTCAAGGATCATAAAAAAAATCGGATCACCTGAAGAAAAGCGACCCCAACACACGCTGGGGAAAATATTGGGGTCGCTTTTCTTAAGGTGAGGAATTAACAAGGTAAAAAGCCAGTTTATAAGTTGATGATTATTAGTGTAACGACATAAGTGAGACTACCCAATAAAAGTGCTAACGGTACTTAAGACATATTTCTATTTTTCTTTTATGGCTAAGAAAAAAAACTTTTTACTCTTTAACATAAAACCAAGTGGTAAAGAAACCCTCATGGACCATGCAGTTTATGAACAAGTTGTGCAGCCACTTTTAACGGATCATCCTCTTCCTGCTATCAACTGGTTGAAGAGCAAGAATCTTTTGAGGAGAGAAATTAAGTGCATTAAGTGCCGAAATTCAATGAACTGGACTAAACTATCTTCTATACAAGATAATTATGTGTGGAAATGCCAATTTAAAGAGTGTACTAAATTTAAAAGCAAAGTTTCTATTCGTAAGGACTCATTCTTTGCTAAATCTAAAATTCCACTGCAGAAGTGGATTCAGGCTATTTATTACTGGTGTAACAACATGAGTGAGACAACAGTGACTAATATTCTAAACATTTCAGAAAAAACCATGATAGATATTTACAGTTTTTTTTAGAGAAATCTGCATGAAGCATTTTAAGGTAAACCCCGTTAGACTTGATGGTAATGGCATAATTGTGCAAAATGACGAGTCTTGCGTTGCAGGGAAAAACAAATATCACAGAGGACGTGCACCAAATCGGCCAATATGGGTATTTGGAATGGTCGACACTTGCATTAAGCCAGGTGTTGGATATATGGAGATCGTTGAAACACGTGATGCTGCAACTCTACTTCCAATCATAGAAAAAGTTGTATTGCCTGGTTCAGTAATATGCAGTGATGAATGGAAAGCTTATTCAAAAATTCAATCACATCTAAGATTTCAGCATCAGACCGTAAATCACTCCCGTAACTTTGTTGATCCAGAAACAGGCGTACACACACAGGCCATCGAAAGTTATTGGAACAAGCATAAATCAAGTATTAAGACAATGCGAGGATGCAAGAGAGAATTTTTTAATTCATATTTACAGCAATTTATGTGGTTTGAAAGACATGTTAATAGTAGGTTTGATTATTTTTGTACTGAAATTGCAAGACAATACGCTTTTAATTAACTATTGATTGTTTGTCTAAATTTGTGTTTTTAACAAATGTTTAATAAAGTAGTTTTTAATGAATATATATCTATATTTTTTTCTCCTTTTTTCTATAATATTTTGAGCTAAAGTGGGTCACCTGAAGATTGGAGACACCAACAAGCAGGGGTCGCTTTTCTTCAGGAGGAAAATATTGGGGTCGATTTTCTTCAGGAGAGGTATTAGGGGTCGCTGATCTTCAGGTGATCCGAAAAATTAGAAAAAAAGTATAATTAGATCTTAAAAACTATTCCAAGGTTATAAAATACCCAAAACAACCCTTTAGCAAGTTTGTCGACGTCTCAAGGCCATAGTTTCAGAGATGTAGAGGATAAAAAGTCGTCTTGATCTTTAATGGGTTAACCGAAGAATAAATCAAAACAGAAAATTATTGGGAAAAAATCAGTATTAATTCAAAGGCGCCTACTTTCTAAGAAACGCAGAACATCATTTCAGCAACTCAATCAGCCTGCTTTTAATATGAAAAGATGTCAAAAATGAAAGTAGCACAGCTTAGAAAAATGGGTTCAGTCACGAGAAGTGCAGAACAAATGCGGGTATGAAACTAAGCGAAATGAGCGGAAACATCGGAGTAGAAAGAAACAGGACCTAACAACTGATACTTGTCGGAAGAGAAAGAAAGACAGGACCTCAACACAAAAGACCTATTGATTTCCCGTTGTTGCCGAGAGTCGCTTTGATCCTGATGCAGTTAAAACTGTCCGCTGTAGGCAGTTCCTTGCTCGAAACTCTGAACTCGATCCTCGAGCGGAGGTCTTTGCCTTTCCGGGTTCTAGTCCATGGCAGGTTCAGTTACAATTAATCACTGATTCTTTTTCATCTTACAGTGCATAAATGTATGCAGCATCTACTGTAACCCAAGTTTATACTACATACTTCTGAGGGGATTATAAGTTTCCACGCACGCCACGCGCACACACACACACACTAAATACATATATAATATATAATATATATATATATATATATATATTATATATATATATACACACACACACACGCATGCACTTCTATACCACATCACTGTGGTAGAACACTCGTCACTGAAGTAAGAGTGTTACCGACGGTGGTTCCAGTCCATCAGATGACTATTACTTTTTGGTTATAATGCCCCTTCGGTATTATTCCGAATTGTATATATGACATTTGTAGCTTAATGTTTGTAAGTATGTATATATAAATATATGCATACTTCCATACACATATATATGTATATATTCATAAACGTATAAAATATGCACATTCATTTGTATATATATATATTATATATATATATATATATATATATATATATATATATATATATATATATACACTTGCACATGCCACCTCTCCATTATAGTTTGGTGATGACTCCATAACAGAAAATGTGCTTCCAAAGATATAATATATATATATATATATATATATATATATATATATATATATATATATTATACTTTGGAAGCACATTTTCCTGTTATGGAGTCATCACCAAACTATAATGGTGATGACTCAATAACAGAAAATGTTATGGAGTCATCACCATTATAGTTTGGAGTCATCACCATTATAGTTTGGTGATATAATATATATATATATATATATATATATATATATATATATATATATATATATATATATAATATTATATCTTTGGAAGCACATTTTCTGTTATGGAGTCATCACCAAACTATAATGGAGAGGTGGCATGTGCAAGTGTACGTTCAAGATCTTAATATCTCACGTAAATATTTTCTTCTACTGAAAAGTCATCGTTCGAAACTGAGCAGTTTTGAGCACAATATTGCGGTGCTTTCCTTCTAGCTGAGCAGACTGCAGTTTCATTATAGATAAACCATGACATCGCCAAAGCGAGGGGATAGCCGCCTGAGAGCCGCTACAGACGCAGGTGACCTCGTCCTGACCGCTGAGTCAAAGGAATAAGTCGCAGAAAAGCTCCAGAGACGAAAGAATGAAACTGAGAGGCCGGGACAGGAAATCAATGTCCGCAAAAACGAAGATGATGGTGGCTGGGTAAGAAGCTAAGAAAAATGACGGCAGAGACAGTGGACATGTGGCTGCTGCGGTAGGGGCGTATCTAAGAAATATCTTCAGTTTCATAAGTTTTAGATTTTCTTCAGAGTAGTGACTGTTGCCGGGTGACATTCCGTGGGTCTTCCCAAACGCTTTCCCTTGTGCAATAACTTCTGATTGAAAAGAAGTACTACTCGTCTGTTCCTTGGCACTAGAAAGTTTTAATTTCATAGATTTGTCGTTATTTGGTAACTATAACGCCTTAATTATGGACCTCTTAAATAACCTGTATAGTAGGTTGTGTCATATTTGTTTAAAGATATCTACCAGAGGTGATTAAGTTTTGAGATGATTGAAGGAGCTATGAGCTAAGGCTGAAAATTGCGATCTTACAAATTCAATGTTTTCACAGAAGGGAAGTTTGATCATTCTCTGAAAGATAGGTTCCGTTCTTTACGAAAAAGGACTACGACATTCTGAGAAAGCTGGCTAAAGACGAAACTCGCAATCACACGCCCGGACAAAGGCAAAGGAACAATACAATATAAGAATATCACGTGCTTTCGATAACACGTCCGAAGGACGGGTACAGCTGCTAGTATATATATATATATATATATATATATATATATATATATATATATATATATATATATATATATATATATATATTATAGTGTATATATATACACACACACACACACACACACACACATATATATATATATCTATATATATATAATATATATATATATATATATATATTATATATACTAGCAGCTGTACCCGTCCTTCGGACGTGTTATCGAAAGCACGTGATATTCTTATATTGTATTGTAAATGTCTTAATAAGTCGATCTCCTTCAACAAATCTTTGAATTGCTTCCTCAGAGAAATATCAAATAAGAATATGTGGACACTTGCAATAGTTATTTGCGCCTTTTATGGACGTAAACAAAACTAAAATGACTGTGACAATTATATTCACAAATTTAGAAGCGAGACAATATATTTACAAAATGAACTATGAAAAGAACTCACATAAATCCTCCAAAATAAAATATTTAATATGACCTGTACATTTAGAATATATATGCCTCCTCATATACAATGTTTCTAGTGATACGATTCTAGTTTTTGGAGAGAGAGAGAGAGAAGAGAGAGAGAGAGAGAGAGAGAGAGAGAGAGAGAGAGACTAAAAGCCAAAGGTCTAAAGATATCCTTTCATTCAAAGGTATTGTGAGAGCGAATTAAGAATTATGAAGCAGAGATAACTTTCAAATTGGTTGAAAAACAAAAAAATGTAAATTTGCATGTGCTGTTCCATACTAAACTCAAAAAATGAAATATCATAAGCAAAGTTACTGTACTGAAATGAAGCAAAATAATTAAGAATGTGGATAAGAAAAAGTATTTTAGTATCGGCGTAGGACTTAGAATAAAGAAAACACGACTGGATTTTTATGTTAACCTGAATAATGGGGGCGGTGGGAACTAACGAAGGTAATTAGAAGCATGACTGATATTGTTTGTCTGAATAAAAAGAATTTGCATTGCATTGACAAAAGCTGGCATTATAATAAAAAGAAATTGAAGACCGAGAAACGCACCGTTTTACGCATGCAGCAACGCCTTTCAGAACGCGATTATAAACCGTGGGATGTGGCACCGAAATACCCCCATCACACTGAAGCCCTTTTGTGACGCTGTTGTGGCGTGGCAGGGAGAGCCTTCCCTCAATGGTCTCGTCTAAAAGGATAAACAGTTTTATTCTCTCAATAGATCTCTTCTAAAAATACTCCCCACCTTCCTACCTACGTGCTCTCATTGCGCGTTGTCACAGATGGCGCTTTACCGAGAGATAAACATCATTTTTTGGTTGTTTTTGTTAGGCTCAGTGTCTGTTCCCACATGATGTAAAGAATGAGAAGCGGCTTTCATAAAAAAAACAAGGCTGAAGCATTGATCTGCAGATCATGATGACTTGCGATAATGAGTGCCTACGCCTAGTTCAATGCGCACTCTTCCGATCGAGGACGAGGAAATATCCATCGTATACAGGATGGAGCCTCTAGAAAAACGAAAAGATTCATTTTTTTTATTCGAGCAAAGAAAGTGTCGGTGAACTTCTTCCTAAGATGTTTACCGAGTTGTTTCTCAACTCTAAAAAGACAACCGAATTCTGATATAAAACAAAAGACCCTGTAAGCTAGTGAATAAAGAGTACAAAAGGAAATCTGCGCATGTGTTGACAATCGCGTCAATTAGTCTTCTTGGAGAGGATGTGGTTGGGTTTCCTTAGTAACACGTAGGTTCCGTAGGTAAACAATCCTAGAAGAGCTATTGACAAGCGTATTATGAATGAGCAGAAATGATGGTATTAATCTCTTTGAGCTACAAAACTGAAGGTCTTATACGGATATAAAAGTACCAATGGATCAATCTTGCACTTTCTCTACTCAAGTAATGTATTATAATTTCTTTTCCTCTAACACATCAAGAGCTGTTTTACTTTTACTTTTTTCCCTTGGGAAGCTGGTTCCATTTATTTCCGCCTGTCAGGAAATAAATAGAACAACAGTAAGAGCGAAAATTTGGCTTCTAGCGTCAGCAGAGAAGCAGAAGATTTTTCCAGGCAAAACAACCAATTGCTCCTGACACAGCAGCGCTTGTTCGGGTAACAGGTTACTGTGACCAGGTGATGCAGTACATGCCAGGTGCTGTGTCAATTCAAATTGTTCATGAATTTTTCACAGGGGAAGGTAACGAAGCCAAGTTGAAGCTTCTTCCAATGGAAACAGGCTTTTATTAACATGCACTGAAAAGTAAAAAAACAATATTTTGAGACGAATTTTCTTACCATTAATCATGTCTACAAAAATAAAAGCTTGGGCGCTAAACATGTTTGCAAGTTGAATTTCACAGTGTTAAAGAAACTGTAGATTCACATCAACCGTGCATTTGATGTCTAGGCCCGTCCCTTACGACGCTCCTGATTGGCTGTTGATAAGCCAATCACAGGGCTGGAAACTCCCAGTCTCTCTCGAGAGTTCACACGGGGAGGATGAATGTTCCACCTCTCCTGAGGGATAAGTTTGAAAAAAATACCCCACAGGAGAGGTGGAACATACATCCTGCCTATGCAAACTTTCGAGAGAGACTGAGAGTTTCCAGCACTGTGACTGGCTTATCAACAGCCAATCAGGAGCGTCGTAAGGGACTGGCCTAGACATCAAATGCACGGTTGATGTGAATCTACTATAGCTGTTATCACTTTGCGTAACGTTTCCATATTTTCAATTGTAAAAGAAAAATGAGTTTATTGGTTTCTTTATAGTTCTTACACTTCATTTTTTTTCTCTTTGCTTTCCTTTCTTTTTGCCTGGTGCTTCTGACTCAGTCAGGCAATGGTTTCTGTTTTATTCGGCCGACTTAATACCTCAAATTCAAACCTATACATACGTATATCTCAGGGGTCTTTACAAAACTCTATATATAATGAATGCCATAATTAAACATTTACTTCTCTTTCAACTGAATACACTCAACCGTTTTGAGGATGTTTGCAAACTCGTCTTAATATGAGAGAGAGAGAGAGAGAGAGAGAGAGAGAGAGAGAGAGAGAGAGAGAGAGAGAGAGAGAGAGAGAGAGAGTTTTTTGATGCACAGTGCAATATTTCTTTTTCATGACGTTTCTGAGTAAACATAAAGAAATAGTATCTGGGAATATTCTGTTTTTCTCACCTGTGTCAAGAAGGTCTTCCTCTGAAGATTAATGTTGTTTATTTCATGCTGGGTATATTTTTGAAAAACTTCCAAACCATAACTAGCTACTCACTTACTATATCACTCTACCTGCGTTACATAATTAAGCTAGACTACGGACAAGAAAAATGAGTCAGATATTCTCCGACCTCTATCAATATCTCAGTGCTACACAAAGATAAACTGTAGTGCTCAGATAATTTTTGTCAACCACACAATCAACTGTAGAAACTGCATCGATGTCAAAAGCAGAAAAGCACGAAAACAATCAGGAAAGGAAACAGTTATCAAGTTCAGATGTTCAATCCGGCTGCACAAGTTCTGGTGCGGATGAGTGACGCTGCGGAATACGAGAACTCCACATGAGTAGCCAGCTGTCAACAACGAGCTAATGATTTTTAACAATTGATTGATGTTGCAATTCATATGAGTCGTCGCTCTACAGAGAGTACGATAATAGGGGCTCCAGGGGTTCAAAGGATGCCGTAACATGAACGGTAACACGGTAACGAGCTGATGAAAGGCTGTCATTTTTGTTGTTTTGGTAAATAGAGACAATGGCAGCAGTAATAATAGCTGAAAGTGAATGAAATACAAGAGTGAGAGGAGAGACAGAATGAAATCAATAATAAAAGTTCAAATGAGTGCCGACCAAGCAGCTCAGTATCAACATGCACAAAACGTCAAGGGTCTCCAGTTATGGAGGTCCGCACTTCGGGCTGTTACAAAGACGGCCGCAGTAAAATACCACTGCAAAATGAGTCTTGTATTTCTAACTTATGAAAAACATTCTGTAGTTACAAAAAGGCTTCACAGACGTGTGAATCTAATAATAATATTAATAATAATGAAATAAGGAACCTCCGTAACGAGGCTATAATATTGACAATTAAAAGCCACAATAGTGTATGGCACCGACGGAGTGTCTGCTGAGCTGGAATCACCTGAACGACCACTTCGCCGTTCCAGCCGTCTCGCCAACAGAAACAACCGAACGGGGGTTACCTGACCAAACTTAAATTCATCCGCCTTGAACCAGTTTTTTTTTTTTTTTTTTTTTTTTTTGCGCTGTTGTAACGCTCTCTCCATTGTTTGACCATCAGTAGGACTGAAGAGGGATATGGAGCAGTATCCGAAAGTCTCTCCTAGTAATTTTTAGCATTGTACAATAATATATTTTAACACTACTGTGGCTTTTAATTGTCAATAATAATAATAATAATAATAATAATAATAATAATAATAATATAAGAAAGCCTTCGACATGGTACCACACACATGGCTAATAGAATGCCTGAAAATATATGGGGCAGAGGAAAACACCATCAGCTTCCTCAAAAATACAATGCGCAACTGGAATACAGTACTTACAAGCTCTGGAATAAGACTAGCAGAGGTTAATATCAGGAGAGGGATCTTCCAGGGCGACTCACTGTCCCCACTACTCTTCGTAGTAGCCATGATTCCCATGACAAAAGTACTGCAGAAGATGGATGCTGGGTACCAACTCAAGAAAAGAGGCAACAGAATTAACCATCTGATGTTCATGGACGACATCAAGCTGTATGGTAAGAGCATCAAGGAAATAGATACCCTAATCCAGACTGTAATGATTATATCTGGGGACATCAGGATGGAGTTTGGAATAGAAAAATGTGCCTTAGTCAACATACAAAAGGGCAAAGTAACAAGGACTGAAGGGATAAAGCTACCAGATGGAAACAACATCAAACACATAGATGAGTCGGGATACAAATACCTGGAAATAATGAAAGGAGGGGATATAAAACATCAAGAGATGAAGGACACGATCAGGAAAGAATATACGCAGAGACTCAAGGCGATACTCAAGTCAAAACTCAACGCCGGAAATATGATAAAAGCCATAAACACATGGGCAGTGCCAGTAATCAGATACAGCGCAGAAATAGTGGAATGGACGAAGGCAGAACTTCGCAGCATAGACCAGAAAACGAGGAAACATATGACAATACACAAAGCACTACACCTAAGAGCAAATGCGGACAGACTGTACATAACATGAAAGGAAGGAGGAAGGGGACTACTAAGCAAAGAGGACTGCGTCAACATCGAGAACAGGGCACTGGGGTAAAATATGAAGACCAGTGAAGACGAGTGGCTCAAGCGTGCATGGGAAGAAGGACTGATAAAAGTAGACGAAGACCCAGATATATACAGAGACAGGAGAAAGACAAGCAGAACAGAGGAATGGCATAACAAACCAATGCACGGACAATACATGAGACAGACTAAAGAACTAGCCAGCGATGACACGTGGCAATAGCTACTGAGGGGAGAGCTCAAGAAGGAAACTGAAGGAATGATAACAGCGGCACAAGATCAGATATGTCCAAAGAACGAAAGATGGAAATAACATCTCTCCCATATGTAGGAAGTGCAATACGAAAAATGAAACCATAAACCACATAGCAAGCGAATGTCCGGCACTTGCACAGAACCGATACAAAAAGAGGCATGATTCAGTAGCAAAAGCCCTCCACTGGAGCCTGTGCAAGAAACACCACCTACCTTGCAGTAATAAGTGGTACGAACACCAACCTGAAGGAGTGATAGAAAACGACCAGGCAAAGATCCTCTGGGACTATGGTATCAGAACAGATAGGGTGATACGTGCAAATAGACCAGACGTGACGTTGATTGACACAATCAAGAAGAAAGTATCACTCATTGATGTCGCAATACCATGGGACACCAGAGTTGAAGAGAAAGAAAGGGAAAAAATGGATAAGTATCAAGACCTGAAAATAGAAATACGAAGGATATGGGATATGCCAGTGGAAATTGTACCGATAATCATAGGAACACTAGGCACGATCCCAAGATCCCTGAAAAAGAATCTGGAAAAACTAGATGCTGAAGTAACTCCAGGACTCATGCAGAAGAGTGTGATCCTAAAAACGGCGCACATAGTAAGAAAAGTGATGGACTCCTAAGGAGGCAGGATGCAACCCAGAACCCCACACTATAAATACCACCCAGTCGAATTAGAGGACTGTGATAGAGCAAAAAAAAAAAAAAATAATAATAATAACTATGAAATAGCACGACCTCTCTTTCTCTCTGTCGACGAAACGACATTTTAGGAATTTAAGTAATTAGGGTTCAGTAAATTTTCAGCTTGGCAGTTTGACTCGCTGTACGATATTTATTTTTGAAGGATGGAGCCCCACTGAAAAGTCCTAAGGGCCACAGGTTGCACAGGTCTGCGCTAGATAATCATGAATAGATGTCTGGTGGAATCTCCTATTCGGGAACTCTTACATGGTACGTGCTGAGTTGGTAGGTTGACAAATGTGAGAACAAAGACAAGCCGTCATGAAAGGGCTGGTTTTTGACGTCTAGTCACACCTACGGTCATTAACACCCGGGAATAATCGTGATTCTTGAAAGACCACAATAAAACAAAACGAAAAAAACACGGAAACAATACAACCGTCGTTTCTCAGTATTTTATCTTTTTTCTCTCTCTCTTTTATGCAAGGCTTATTACAATAACAACGTAGATGCTGATTGATTTGGGGGATTCAATCAATGTCCTTTTTTCAAAGCTCATGTTTGATCTTCAAAATGCTTATGATTGTGGAAGTCCGTAGGCGCTGCCAAAGTTATTCCTGACAAAATTATTGTTCGTTGTTACAGTCCATTATGAACGTGCGTTTGTTACTTTTAAAAAATTCAAACACACGCAAGCAAATATATATTTATCTCTCTCTCTCTCTCTATATATATATCTGTGTGTGTGTCTGCGTGGTGTTACTGCAAATAGCCCAAGTTATGGTCTACCGTACGAAAATGAGAAAAAATTTATAATTTTTTCTCACTAGACGAAAAAACTTAGTAACTTGTATCTGACCAAGGGGACTCCTCAAGGACAAATGAAAACGGTTGTTTTCCTTACTGGAGCACTGACAGAATGGTCAACGTATATGAACGGTGAGCAGTCTTTAAACAAAGGGTCGCATACAGCTTGGTTAAAGAAGCAGTTGCAAGCAGTCCATGGATCAACAACATTGTATGAAATGTTTCCTTGGAAAGGGAATGATAGGCCATCTTGTGCCAGGCCTGAATGGAGATTTTACATAGCGATGCAGTAGTAACACCGCATAAATCCATTTGATTAATCTCTTTGAAAGAGAACAAGAGAGACTGTCATTCTTTTGATGGTAAGGTGTCAAAATTTGCTGTAGGCTGTGAATGAATGAATGGGGGTATTCAAATTGCTTGTTTGCGCTACTCAATGGAGATTCTGCCATTTTCGTGAGTGTTTTGGCGGGCACATTGTTGATGTCCAGAAGGATCTTCAATGCGGGATGATTATTCATTTACTTTTATCTCTTATAAGGAGACAAGGAAAAGACTGAGAATATGTCTAACAACCCCATCCCAAACTAACAGATTTTAGCACTATGGCGAGATCGGCTATGGGTCTCAGTGAGGCCAGAGAAACCGCCAAATTAAACTTCATAATTAACTGTCAAGTTAAACCTCATAGATCAGGGGTGGCCAGACCTTTGGACCCCGAGATCTATTCAAAAGACTGAAACTCTTTTACGATCTACCATACTACATAATCATATATTACGTGGAAAATAAAATCCAAATAGCGCCATAATACGATAAAACATGAATACAAGTGCCTCACTTACATGTATGTGTTATATATATATATATATATATATATGTAAGGCCTAAGGATTTTGATTAATAATATATTGTTCGTGCGTTCTCTGTGACCTATGGAATGTGGAGAACAGTGCAGAGTGACGACCTGAGAGTAGCTGATCAATGAGTTTCTAGGGGATGGCGTGAGATAAAAGTGCTTAATTCAGGAAGTCAATGTACGACAGTTTATGAACTCTTTGGGAAACTGGTTGTAGCCAGTAATATGAGGTGTTGTCGAAGTGTGCATTCGTGTGTGCGTGTGCGCCTCTTCTATTCATAATGTATCACTAGCCAAGTTTATGGGAAGACTTGCACAGACATTCGTGGGGGAGGAAGGCGAAGCCATGATGGCAGATGCCAAAGTGTTTTTATTTATCAGTGAGTGATATTCCGGTTGGGAATGGACGGATCTGAAATGCCGGGGGACAGAGTTCCCGGAGGGGTGTGGACTTTTGGGTGACTTGACAATGAGTTGTTTTTAAGTTAGTCTGTAAGACTGGATTACTTAGTTAATTGATTTAGTTATTCTTGTAAATAAACGTTATGTTATGATGCAACTCTCTCATTTTCATTACCTGTTAGAATGGAGAGAGAGAGAGAGAGAGAGAGGAGAGAGAGAGAGAGAGAGAGAGAGAGCCTGTGTGTGTAATAGGGTGTGGGGGTCTGCCTTCCGTTTCGTGTCCACGCTTACCTTATGAATACTGGGGGTTCCTTCCCCCATGTTATATATATATATGCTTGCGTTTTTGTTTGTTTTTATCGCATTGTGAGGAACGGCTAACGACCAAACAATTGGCCGTGATCGACTGTTTGGTCACCTCTGTCATAGATGATACAAAGCAAATTCCGTGTGCTTCAGTCAGAAAATATTGATTAACTTAAAGAAACACATAAGTGAAGGAAAGAAGGGCGCCATACCGTTATTAACCATCATCAAGCAAATACCACGAGTTTGAGATCGTCTGAAAAACAAGTATGTCAGAAATAAAAGGACAAACATGTAGTAGCTATTTATATTTTTTTACGGAGGAATGGCAAAAAAGCCAGGAGGCTGCTTGGCATTGCTTCAAGAAAGTGTCTGACCTCTTTCCTGGAAGTTTCTTTGAGCTTTGGTTGACCTATGCAGTAAATTTTTTTTTTTTACTTTTATTCAGAAATTATACATTTACACTTTCTTACAATTTATAATATTGTATATACATTACAATTTATTTACATAAATGAAATTATTAATTACCAAAAAAAGAATGGACATATTGGGAAGTAAAGATTTTTTTACATTTATCCCCAAGTGCTTTTAACAATACAAATCTTGTTTTGTAAATTCTACTTCTTATGAACGAAATCATACTTAACTCATCTGTTAAGGGCATTACTTTATGAATGTACCAAATTCCAGTTATATATTCACTTATTAAAATCATTGCTGTATTTTTATCTTTTTTTGAGTATGTTTGAAAATCTAGTTTTAAAACCTTTAGAAAACTTACAGTATTTATTTTACAAACCTGGCTCAATATCTTTTTCATCCAGTTTACAACTGTTCTCTTCAATTTACAAAAATAAACTAAATGCATAATTGTTTCAGCCTCTCCACAATTACTACACAGATAATTATCAGTTATGTTCATCATAAATAACCTATCCTTTGTAGCTAAGATTTCATGGATATACTTGAACAATATTTCCCTGTTTATTGGATCAATCCACTTGTTATTAAAATTTTCCCATACCACATTCCAGTTAAACAACGGATAGTTTTCTTCAATATTTGGTAGAATTGATTCAGCACTCATCATGTAACAATAAATATGTTTCGATTTTAGCAAAGGATAGGTCTTTATCTTTATTACAGAATGAAGTATCTTTATTAATTTGTCATAATATGTAGTGTTAAAAATTGTGGATTCCTTAAATCTGTTAAAATCAACAAGGTAAGAAAGTCTCAGCTTACAATAATATGCAGTGATTTCACATCCTATTGCTCTGTTAATAATACATTTGTAAAAGCAGCTAAAAAGCATGCAATTTGCTTTCACAGTTAGATTTACAATCCCACATCCTCCTTGACTCTTTAGGAGGTACATAGTTTTCCTTTTGATGGGCTGATAATTCCCATTCCACAAATATTTGAAAATACACTTTTCTATACATCTACCAACATCAGCTGGAACTGGATACACCTGGGAAATATACCATGCCTTGGATAGTACAGTTACATTCACTAGTACACTCTTTTGGAATAAAGTTAGTCTTCGTTTATAAAGTGGCCCTAACATTTTCAAAATATTGTCTTTGGTGTTTTCCCAGTTCAACCGTACAGATTGTTCATAATCATTATTATGGATTATACCTAGGATTTTAAAACTGTCCATTTTCCTTTCTATCCCGGTTTCTGGCCAGTCAACTTTATCTTTCCATGATCCAATTCCCACCACGTATGTTTTCTTTTTGTTAAGTCTCGCTCCACTTGCTTCTTCATACTCACTAATGACCCGTGAAGCTTTCTTAATACCTTTTAATTTATTTACAATAATAGTGCTATCATCAGCAAAGCCAACAACAACAGTTTTTAACCCATTTGGAAAGTCTGGAGAAAATTCCTTCAACTTCAGCTTCAGCATTCTGTACAATGGTTCTTGAGCTATAACAAACAAAATCATTGATAATGGGCAACCCTGTCGAACAGACTTTCTTATAGGAAATGTATCGGATATATGGCCATTTGTGGATATGCAACTTTTGGCATCCTTATAAAGCATTTTAATTAAGTTTACAAAATCTAAGGAAAATCCAAGTTTGGACAGTATCTCAAAGAGAAAGTTCAGATTAATCCTGTCGAATGCTTTGTACCAATCTAGGTTTATTAGGGCAGCTGGCTTGTTCTCATTATTCAAGTAGTAATAATATATCCCTTAACAATGTGTTACAATTATTTATTGACCTTCCAGGGACAGCACAGAACTGTTCCTTTGATACGAATGTTGAAAGCATTGACTTTAATCTGTTTGCCACAACCTTTGCTATAATTTTGTAATCTACGTTTAACATGGTTATAGGTCTCCAGTTATTAAGATCACACTTATCTCCACCCTTTGGTACAAGCTTAATAATTCCCTTATTTGAGTCTTTCCACATTTCAAATTTAGTAAATGTATATCTCAGTACTTTCAGAAATTCGTTTTTTATAATACTCCACATAGTTTTGTAGAATTCGATAGCTAATCCATCCATACCAGGGCATTTCCCATTTTGCATTCCACATATAGCTTTCCAAACCTCTTTCTCTGTTACTTTCAGCTTCAGGGTTAAATTCATGTCGTCATCTATGACAGCGTTCATAGTTTCAAGAAATTTAATATATTTTAATTCAGAGTCAACAGCTTCTTCTTTGTATAGATTTGTATAAAACTCAAATATATTCCTTTGTATAGACTTTGTATCTGATACATATACACCCTCCTTTTCACAAAGTTTAACGATACTAGTTTTCACATTCTTTTCTTTTCCTATCAAATATGTAGATATTTTTTCACCATTCATTCTTTCATCAATTCTAGCTCTTATCTTAACCCCTTCACATATTTCATCTTCAATCAGATTTATTCTTTCTTTAAGTTCCTCTATTTTTTGAAAACTATTGCAGTTGGCAGAATGGATCCAATAATTTCTCCTTAATTCTGTTTTCAGCAAAATTCAGTAACCCAATCTCTCCTGATTAATAGTTTTTGAGATTTTAACGAAAAAGAGTCTAAGTTGACCCTTTGCATAATTCCACCAATCTAAAATTGAATGAAATTGTAAATCACCTATTTTCCCTTTCAAATTCCCCCAAAAATGAGTAAAGTTTTCCATTGTTATAGAGTTACTTAGTATATTTGTATTCAATTTCCAGTATCCCTTGCCAATACTAATATAATTGTCCATCTTAATCTTAACCCTAACAGAATTATGATCAGACCAACTCAATGGTATATTTTCAGATTCAGTTACATTGTTTCTCAGATCTCGTACATATATACGATCAATCCTAGAGCCATAGTTATGCCTTATATACGTATACTCTATCAAACGATTTGTTAAGAGCCACACATCTCTTAGCTGCAAATCATTTTTCAACTTTTGAAGAGCTTCAGAACTAATATGGTTATCATAGTTAGAACAATCTCTCTTACTTGTTATACTGTTCCAATCGCCCCCTATGATCACATTTCGTAAATTGTTTCTCAAGTAATACAGCATAACATTTAAGAACAATTCCTCCCTTTCCTTTTTCTTATTTGTCCCAGAAGGGGCATATACATTTACTAATCGGAAATCTGTTCCTTTATAGGAACATTTTACACTGATTATTTGACCCTTTACATCCATCTCATGATTCAGAACCTTCACTCTTGACTTTTTATTGAAAAGGATAGCTGTGCCTCCCTTCAGCAAGAAAGCTGGATTCAGTATGATATCGCAATGCTTTTCAACATACTCAAGTTGCGATATTTCTTTGACATTATGTTCTTGCACAAATATTACATCCAAATGATAAAAATACATAAAATCAATCAATTTAATCTGCTTATGATCCATACATAGACCATTAACATTAATAGTTGCTAAATTTAGGTAAGTGAAGGCTCCAAATATAATAAGGAATCTCTTCATCTTTCATCTAATTTAAAACGTTTATTCACAGGCAATTGACTTGTCTCATCTTCAGAACTACTTTTGGGTTCATCGAGCACTGATTTACCTTCATCCATGTTCGGCTCGGAGAGCACACCACTATCCTTGGTTAACCTCAGGCGAATGCCTGTGCTTGGTTCGTCACTAATTGTAGCTTGCCACATTCCGTCTTCACTCATGTTTTCAAAATTTAAAACACTGTCTATTGTATGTTCTTCGTCATATTTAATGTTACTTCTTCCGTTTGCTTCATGTTCCTGAATTTCATTCTCCACTTCTTTGATTGGTTCCTCTTCATTTTGCACTTGGCTTAATTGAAAGTCCATTTCCTTTTCGATGTCATCCTCATCAGCGTGGATTTCTGCTTCTATTGTCGAAATAATGAGTCCTTCGTCAGGTGATACAGGGTTTTCCATTAACCCTTCAGCTGCTTCGTCGTCTTGTCTTTCCTTAGGCGTTTCCACTTCGTTCATTTGTCCATCTTCAGTCCTTGTCTCAGTGGGCGTTCTCGTGCTTTCATCACTTAGTAAGTCTGAATGAACGTTTCCTACGACTGGTTCCTCTCTCTCTCTTTCATTCTGCGACTTTGCTCTGCCTTCATGCTCTTCGCCCCCTCCATTATTGTTCACATTGGATGTATTCTTTTCATTTCTTTGTATTTCAGGAAAATCACCTTCATTAAAAATGTAATTTCTCTCAGTTAGATTTATATTGCAGTCCTTCACTAAATGACCTTCTTTGCCACACTTATAACACGTTCTTCTCTGTCCACTGTAAAGAAAAGTTAAATTGTAGCCACCAATATAAATTGATGAAGGGATATTTTCTCTAACCCTCATCTTTGCCGTACGAATGCCACTGAGTAAACCTTCGAAAGGTCCAACTGCGTATTTGTTATGCCTTAACTGATCTACCTTTCCATACCTATTCAATATATCTATTATTACTTGATCGTCCATCTCGAAAGGTGCGTTCCTTATTGATACAAATGACACTTGCGAACTTAAATTCACAACCTTCACTGAATCTGTATCATTTATCTTGATAACCTTATCCTCAAAATTCTTCACAACATCTGTAAATATATCTGCTGAGATCAGTTTTACTACAATCTTATTTCGACTTATATTCTGAACACCTTTTATGTCACTAATCTTTAATTTCATATCCCTGAATAAAACATTACCAACCATTTCCATGGTTGCATAAGGTGCTGTAAAATGCAGGCCTATGGAGTCCTTTCTCCTGAGAGCATTTGTATTAAAACCCATCTTAATGAACCCGCTTTATTTGCGGGCTAACTGGCAGTACTGTTTAGCCGGGGGAAGGAGGAGAGAGGGAGGGTGGGTGGACGGGAGAGAGGGAGGGACGCCGCTAGCCACTAAACCCCCGAGGCAAATCGCCTCAGGGCATATTCGTTCACCGGCCAAGACTCTTCTTCTATTAGGAGTGTATCAATTTACCTAAATTACATCACTGTTTTAGCACGTAAGGCACTGCAAAGCACCGCACTAAAGTCACATCACTGTTATGCACTGCTGGATCAGAAGAAAATCGAGTGTAAATCCCTGGGATAAGCTCAAAAATGAGAAATACAGGAGCACTCGTAAACGTGTGTTCCTTGAACCGCCTGTCTTCTTCTTCCCCCATATGCAGTAAATTAGGGATCTGGAGGTTAATCGACCGGAGCTGAGTCTCAGCCAGTTTGAATGATTCTCTTTATTGAATATCTACCCTATGATTTCACTGTATAATCATATTGGGTAGATGTGCATACGATTTTGGGGAATTCACAAAATACCGCTGGCAGTAACTTGCTTAAGTAGTCATGATCGATCACATGTATTCGACCATTTCATTGTCTGTTTGTTTGTATGGTGTTTTTACGTTGCATGGAACCAGTGGTTATTTAGCAACGGGACCAACGGCTTTACGTGACTTCCGAACCGCGTCAAGCGTGCACTTCTACCACCAGAAATACACATCTCTCACTCCTCAATGAAATGACCGAGAATCGAACTCGCGGCCGCCGAGGTGGCACGCCAACACTATACCGACCACGCTTCTGAGGCGCTCTCGACCATTTCATTGCATGCTTACTCAAAATAATTGTGCAACACTTACCAAAGTCTTTCGGACAACAATCGCACACACACGCACACACACACACACACACACACACACACACACACACACACATATATATATATATATATATATATATATATATATATATATATATATATATATATGCAGTTTGTGTGTTTGTGACAATTTACCTGAGGAGCTGGCGTTTAGTTCCTATGCTATAGCTTCCATTAGGTTGTACATGAAATGTAGGATAAAAGATAAGGATTAATTCGTAGTATAACTTTGAGCCGCACTTGGGACTGAATCTAATTACGGACCAGGTGTTATACCGCCTTAGGCAATTAAGTTCTCTCCCGCGTCCGCCTTCCATCGTCAGCTTTTAATAAAGCAACTTCAAGCTGACAAAGATGAAGAACTGAAGAGAAGACGGACAGGCAGATAGACTTGATGGACAGATAGATAGATCGATAGACTATGAAGGAAACGTAACTGATAAAAAATTGGACACCTAGCTTTCAGTGCTCTTAGCCAGGAAGCCACAACAACCTTTCTTGTTCATTTGTTTCTTTCGGTTTACTGTTTACTTAACACTCTTACTTATTTTCACCCATTTACACAAGGAATTCTGACAGCTTCACCTCTTTCAAGTCTTTACGAAAATGATTCTATGAATTCTAAACCTTACGCCGTTAAAGAAGTGTCAATTTGAATTCCCATTGTTCATCAAACTTGGGAATGATCTGCTATTCTTAGTTGATTAACCTATGATACAGGTTATTTGGAGAAAAGTTCACACCACAAGTAATATGGTCAGACCATCTTTGGACCTAAGGATAGATATTATCTTAATTTGTTAGGCCTAATCTATTCTATGTAGGTGATACTAAGTTGCTCTGATAATCTACCCCGATTGTCTCTGTCTCTTTCCCTTCTTGCAATAATGTCTTGGGTATTAATGCTAATATATTCCCATTTACAAGTCAGCAGTTGGCTATTAGTCTTTAATGAAATATCCTGAGCGTCTTATTTCACTAACTACGTACGTATGACATTACCAACTCAACAGCAAATGCAAGCAACGGTGCGCAAATTTACTTACCGAATAACGAGTTATAAAATCACAAATAATTCCAAACCAATGATACAAATAAATGCAAACGAAAAGGCAAACGGACAAATAGAATAAACGTACAACAGTGCCCAGCTGAAATCCTGCGTATCTGGACTCCAATAGGAAAACGGTGAAATAATTTCTCCCCGCGCTATCTGAAGGCTGCCGTTAGGCCTAATGTCCCCAAATGGTTGCATCTACCATATCCGCTGGGAACTGCTGATGGGAAGGCCACCCTCGCCTGAGGACGGAGAGCACGGTGCCTTTATTTTATCTCTATTCTGCCTCTGTTGGCTGGTTAGTCCTGAAGTCAATACCAGCCCTCCTCATCTTTTCACATTTTAATTCATAGGGCAAGGGCTTGGGCTGGCATAACCCAACTTAATATAAACAAATCAACCAACCATATCTTTGTAGTCTTTCGCATCGATGAATCATTGCTAGAGATTGCAGATTCTTTCTGTGTAAATTACACTGACAATAAGAATTATGACTCAGAAAGTATGATATGCACAACTCTGACAGGGACAATAATGGCTCGGTTAACATTCTAAATTTTAACTAGGTCTGCGACAACGCTAACTCTTGCAAGGTACTTAATCTCCCTCCTTATAAAAGAATCCCTAAATTTGGTTGTTACTTTTATCTCTATTGTTTTTCCTTCCAATACATGTATATTCATTGTTCTCAAATTCTGCAGAGTCCATTTTCCTGATGGTTCCATCTTCTATTGTTACATTTCTCGTCAAGGAAGTCTTCACAGTCGCACAATCTTTATTAAAAAGGATGATATACTTCGCTATCCGGGACAGGTCATGCTGACAAAATCTGACATTAAATAGGAACACTCCCCTTCTATTAGTGTTTTTGACCTCCTACAAATAAAAAATGACCGCAAGCCTTGAGGATGTCTAAAAAAAAAAAACAAAAACGACAAAACGGAGAGCGTAACAATTGTAAATAATCATATCGGGGAGACCTGGCAAAGATAATTTGCAGGGAAGCTGAACTGTACAGGATTATCCGTCTTTCACAAAACGAATTTCTTTTTTTAAAGACAAGTCAGATCAAAATCCATAGGCTGACTATACTACAATGGATTCATTTTCAGTCTAACAAAATAGCTCTCTCTTTCTCCAAACCATCGGAGCTATTTAAAGATGCGACTGCGGTTTATTAAATGGAAACAGCGAGAAGACTCATATTATTGATGACTGGACATGGCATAGAGATCAGCAACGCCCACATTATGCCAAGCTGACAGCAGCTGCACATCAAACAGAAACAAGAAAATTGGCAGATGAAGACTTATCATAGCAATAACATTGGCGGTAACAGTGGCGTGTAAATTCATTAAAGATTAACCCAGATTAGCTACCACAGAGAGAGAGAGAGAGAGAGAGAGAGAGAGAGAGAGAGAGAGAGAGAGAGAGTAGGAAGAACGACAGAATCGGCTTCCTACGAATAAAACTCCATCGTCAAGTGGCATCTTCCTGTTCGAAGGAGAAGATGGTGAGTTAAGCCCATTTCCTTCCTCTCACGAGGTGTTCTCGAGGTCCTCTTCACTGCGATACATCTCGAATGAAATCAGAACAGATTAACCTGGACCTAAAGTAATGCGTCTCTTGTTTACCAAGTTTTGAACGAGGAGCTATGGCAGATTCACATCAACCGTGCATTTGATGTCTATAGGCCAGTCCCATACGACGCTCCTGATTGGCTGTTGATAAGCCAGCCAATCACAAGGCTGGAAACTCTCAGTCTCTCTCGAGAGTTCACATAGGCACCATGTATGTTCCACCTCTCCTGAGGGATACTTTTGAAAGACGTATTCCTCAGGAGAGGTGTAACATACATCCTACCCATGTGAACTCTCTCGAGAGAGACTGAGAGTTTCCAGATCTGTAACTGGCTTATCAACAGCCAATCAGGAGCGTCGTAAGGGACTGGCCTAGACATCAAATGCACGGTTGATGTGAATCTCAATAGTTGATAAGGTCAAGAAATGAGTTTGAGAAAAGGTGAAGGTTTTTGTAAATCAGGCATATAGACTAATGCAGACATAGAGGAAAGAGTAAAAAGGACGTAACAGTTGCCAATTAAGGAGTTAAAGGTTGTTTATACAAGGTGCAGGAATGAAAGAAGAGAAAGAGCCCATATTTCTGTATTTCCTTCAAGGCGCGTCCGCCTAAGACACGAACGGCAATCGAAAACCATGCAGCACCAAAATGCACACAGAATGTTCCGAACAGATCACTGGCTGACTATCGAATAAAAGGGAGAACATCCGTTTTCAAACACTACAAAGTATAAAACCATCGCAAATATACGAGCAATAAATCAACATGGAATATCACTGGCAATTAGAAGTCGACGAACACAAAATCTTAATACTAATAAGAAATGATTTGCTATATAGAATTAGACTGTATGCTTCATGAGGACGTAACAGATAATCTTTTGTAATTCAGGAGTAATAAATATTGCATAAAGGACAAGCAAATTATCTTTTCCAGAAACCAGAGGGATTGGAAGGAATAAGGCTATGGAATCTGCTCTTTCGATGGTCATCACACTGACGGCCAAACCCTAGTGTTTTAATAGTACACCAAATACAATTTTCATCATAAGCAGGCAGTTTCATATCGGATAGACCAGAATTATGAATTTCAATTTCAAAAGGCCATGTCATGTTAATCTCAACGATTGTATGTATATCACAGGCAAAGGGTGAGTAAATATCCATATTATTGGACTTGCAAATGTCAGTATAAAGTTCATGCGGACATGAAAACCTGCCGGATATTAAAATATGGTTGAATGAGTGCTATGGAAGGGGAAATAAATCATTATTTGTTTAGGCCCAAAACAACAATCAGGCAATCCTTCCTTTTTGTGGTATCTACATCGACCAAGGGTCAATCACGTAAAACAGAGTAACCAACAACTATGTGATCTAGAGCCAACATGAAATTTTAGTCAAGGTTAAGAAGCGCAACAACATGCGATATCGAAACAAGAACCCTATGAAGTAAGAGGCATAATGATTCGAATTAAGGCGTCAGTGACCTTTGCAGTCACGATGCTGTATAACTAAAAATCAATCAATCATTCGCATTATGCCTTCTCTCCAAGACTAATCACATTAACTCAAATCAGATAAAGAAGATAAACGCGCGGTATTAGCACTTGCAGAAGTTTCAAAATGTTGATGTCATGTCCTAAGCATGTATCAGAGAAGATGTAGACAAAGGTAGATTACTTATTAGAATGAAGGAAAGACTTGGAGAGGAGACAGAACTCTTAGGAACATCACTAAAAACTGGAATATGAGGAACTGTTGTCACATAAGAATGGGAAACGTTATGGAATTATATGAAAGACTAAAAAGCACATAAGAGTAAAGCAAAAGGTGGGAAGTCTGACTTACTGAGACCTCGTGTTCGACTGCTAAATAGCTTAGAGATTTGAAAAACAATATATATGAAGAAGGCGTTTTCCTAAGTCCGCAGTGAGGATGACGAAACATCAATATGCAGGAGGGGCTCTAACAGACACTGCCTTATTAGAGTCAAAGTGATGATTCAAAAGACGAGTTTAGTTCAAGAAGTTTGAGGAACCGAGTTGAGAAAAGGATGGGATGTTTCAGCCATCAAGAAAATGACACAAGAGAACAATAGTTTGACGGGTTTGAATGGAGAACCTCGAAGTCATGATTCTATGAATATTGAAAAACGTTAAAATAGAAAGGTCATGAAAAACATAAAAAGGATCACATGGAAATGGAACGAGGATTGAATGTCGTTCAAGTTACGCGAAGAAAGAAAGACAAATGTTTTTATTTGTCATAAAACTCAGAATATCGCTTCTGACATCATCATAAATATAGACAGTGCTCGACTTCGTTATGCCACTAAAAATACATCCCTGCTATATCCTTTGCTGCTGACATTCCATTGGCCTTCAAAAGAATCGTCAATATGCAAGTGGGGTATATGTACGCCATTAAATGGAGGATTAATCTGTCATAAAACATCTGCTTTTAATATATGAACATAAATGCATTGATTTGTATTTAGCACTTATCATCCTCGAGTTTTCCTTTAGTCATTTAATACAAAGCATTTTCAATCTGGTATTTACTCTTTTATCATCCTAATTCTACCCGCTCGATGTTCTCGCAAAATCGATCAAACACAGAGGGCAAACGTTATACCACTTGAATTTTCTCGCACAATCACTGTAAGCTCAACAACTTACAATGCGAGACTGTTTCTCTAAACCGCCTTTCTTTTTCCCGCTTACATCTTCACTTTAGTTCGGGTACACGGGTCTGGGAATGCAACCGCCATGTTACCTCCTGATTCGCCTGACCTTGGACTTGAGCCTAGAGCTCAATAAATCAAGACCAGCTCATTTCCTAAACTCCCGGAAGGAATCATATCCTTTCCTTAATTTTAAATGTTGGTTTGCCAAAGTCAACCGTTTATCTTAATGAACGTCTATTTATTTCAGATAAATCACCTCATACAAAAGGTTCTTGATGTCTTCTGTCTTGACAGGCTTTGAAGCACGACCTCTGAAGTTAAGCTTCTTGCTTGTAGCTTTCTTCTTTCCCTTTGCAAGCCTTTTAGTTTTCTGTAAGCGAAAACTATTGAGACGGCTATATGTCTGTCCACCCTCAGTTCTTAAAATCTACTGAGGCTAGAGGGTTGCAAATTGATATGTTGATCATCCACCATCCAATCATCAAACATTCAAATTTGTAACCCTCTAGCCTCAATAGTTATTTCTTTATTATAGGTTAAAGTTAGCCGTGATCGTGTGTCTGGCAACACGATAGATGCCAACAACACAGGCCACCATCGGGCAGTGTCTGAAAGTTTCATGGGCCGTGGTTGAAAGTTTTACACAGCATTATACGCTGTACAGGAAACTTGATTGCGCTGGAGAAACTTCGCATTTTTTACTTGTTCAATATTGGTTTGCCAGAGTCATCTGGTGTCGTAGTGAACATATATTTATTTTCAATATATCACCGGGTAAAAACGAGCCCTATTGTTGGTGTCTTTCTCCTTTCCCTCTGCAAACCTTTTTGATTTTCAGACTTAGCTGCTTCATTTCCTCTAAGGTCAACGTTCTTCTGGTGAGCTTTCTGTGTAGTCCGCTGCAGCTGCTGATTATCATAGATGATGACGCTGTCTACTCCTAAAGCAAACCTACGCTTATGGAAAGCTTTCTCCGATGTAGTCGATGTTCTGTTATTTCTTTTCAGTGACCTCGTCTTTCCTCGACACACTTAGTGATCATTTGCCACCGTTTTATCGTATGTGTACCATTACCACCAGTTTTTTTTCTGAAGTTATTGATGCACAACAGGCATGTTCATGGTCAACTAGACTTATCTCTTGAGTTGCTTCTATATACTCTGTTTTTTCCCATCTGTCCACCCGCCTGTGGTCCTTGCGCATGGTAACACTGCGTCCCGGTCTTTAAATAGTTACACTGTGTAAGTTTTAGGCAAATAAAAGGATATCTGGGCGTACATTTCCAACTGAAAAGCGTTTTAATGATTTACTGTATGCGAATTACACCGTTAATATTCGATATAGGATACTATTATTATTGTTGAATGTAAGCTGCCTTATCAGGGTGGCGAATGGAACAGTCAGACGCAAATTGCATTAAACAGATGCTAAACCAAGTTACGTCATATCGTATCTGGCTGGCTAAAACGCACTTTATAAAAATTAAAAGTGTATACTGATATACTTACGTGTAATGAAGTGACACGTAGCTTAGTAGCAGAGTAGGCGTGGTCCAATAAAGTTGACATCTTGCAGTAGTGAACAGCGAGAGAAGCAATTTTCCTGCCACTGCGTCTGACTGTTCCATTCGCCACCCCGAAAAGGCCGCTTACATTCAATAATAATAACAATATCCTATTTCGAATATTAACGGTGTAATTCGCATACAGTAAAATATTAAAACACTTTTCAGTTGCAAATGTACACCCAGATATCCTTTTATTTACCTAAAACTTACACACAGCGTGTTACCATGCGCGAGGACCACAGGCGGGTGGACAAATGGAAAAAAACCGAGTATAGATAGTTTTATTTAATGTGAAAACAATGAAGTATTTGTGCCTACTATTGTTTCGAAAAGTCATGGAAAAAGGTACTAAATACGTCACAGGAAAACGATATGAAATTATTTCACCCTTCCAATAAATACTTGAATTGGTGTTTTCAAACAAGCGAACTTGGTAATTCGCTATACTCCTCGGCATGATTGTTCCGAATGTGGTCTGTTTAATCAAGTAAAGTGTTTGCTCGAACTTGTAGAAGGTTGCATACAGCATCTATCAGATAGAAACTTAATCTTCCTCGTCCGAGTGACGAGCTTCTGGTCTAATTATTATACAGAACAAGGCCTGCCTAGGAATGAGTTTCATTCATTTACTCTTCTCTGCTTCT
>NC_087201.1:60435756-60453256 GCF_015104395.2 Macrobrachium nipponense | reverse complement strand
TTGCTGTATAAAACTTTTAATCATGTTAATTTCTGGTGTCTTTTCATTCAAACTGAGTTTCACATCCTCAACAATCACTCACTTACAATGGCCTTTTCCACTCTTGAGTGATCCAGCTCTACCTCTCCTTTTTCTTCTACATCCATAATTTTGTTCCAGTGCTCTACTGACTTAGGACTGAGCTCACTCTTTTATTTTGAGATTCATTTGTTCATTAACGTTTCTCTCAGCCTCTGTTTCTCTGTAAATCAACTTATCCCCCTCTACTTTTGTTTCTTGGCCTCTTTTCTATTATATTCTAATTGGATACCACATCCATTCTTGTGTACATGTACACGATATTCTAACTTTTTCTGCACTTGTTCCTCAAATAATCCTCTTCCTTCATTAATCCTTTCATTTACTGCTCCCACCACATAATTTTCTTTCATTCTCTCACCCTGCACTCCTACACCAAAAGCGTCTCTACTGCCCTTAAAATCCTGCCAAGGAAATTGATATGATACTGTTTATCTGCTCCTTCCACCTCAATGGACTTTACTCTAGTAGTACATATTTCATTAATTTTCTTCGTATATGCTTTCCTCACATTCATCTTGTCACTCTCGTCTCAACTGAGCTGAGCTAAATATAGAATTTAGGCCAAAGGCCAAGCACTGGGACCTATGAGGTCATTCAGCGCTGAGACGGAAATTGACAGTAAAAGGCTTGAAAGGTGTAACAGGAGGAAAACCTCGAAGTTGCCCAATGAATCAAGCGTTAGGAGAGGGTGGAAAGTAAGATGAAGAATGAGAATATGAAAGGAGGTACAGTAAAAGGAACGAAAATGGTTGCAGCTACGGGCCGAAAGCATGATGCAGAGAACCTTGAGTAATGCCTACAGTGTACCGCATGAGGTACACTGACGCCACTCACTACCCCCTACGGGGCAACATTAACATCCCCATTTTCACCCCTTTTACCCCAACATGAATCCCATATTTCTCCTGACTTTCAGTTCAACCAAATAATGATCAGATATACATCCAGCCACTCTTCTTCTCACCTTTCTAACACTAACTTGCTCTTACACTCATGTTATACTAATGCATGATCTAGCAAACCCTTTATCCTCACCATTGCCTCTAACCCACTTCCACAAGACTGTTCTTTCTCATTTGCTCTAGAAACTCGGTACATACCAACACCATCTCTCTCCCTCTCCGCCATCTAGCATAACCACCCAGGCAGAAACAGACACAGGTTCTCAACCCAAAAAGCTTCTCCTTCAGCTAATTCTTTTTCATTCGTGAACTATATACACTTACTATTACAGCTTTCTCTCTCACTGGACCCAATCTTACCTATACCATCCTTAAACTATGACTTTAAAATTCATTCATCCGTCGTCAGACCTACACACACACACATATTTAAGTATATGTGTGAAGCTATTTTGATAACTGCTCCCTCCATCTGCAAATCGTTTTGTGCGATATTTAACTTTCCAGATAAAAGTGTTCGTGAACATGTTTGTTCAGCTTTGGATAATCTGGAACGATGCCATCTATAAATAGATCTTCAACTTAGTTGACTGCTTTATAGATTTTCCAGTCATTCCAGCTTCGTTCGTAATAGAATTAAGAACTTTTTCAGATCCTGGAATTCCTTCAACTGTTGGCATTGGTCTGTCACTAACTTGAAGAATTGTGGTTTTTATCTATATAATTTCAGATATGAAATACTTCGTTTCTATCTCTTTCCTTAAAATAAATTTGCGTTATAATAGTCTCGTGATTTCTTTATTTCATCAAAATACCCTTACCAGGACTGCACTTTCCTTGATTTGATCGCTTCTAGCACACACCTGAAATGTACAAACTCTGCTCAACTACAGATTATTTGAAAAAAGGTAACGGTTTTTATTTTTGCAACACCATGTTGCTGTGACAAAGTTGGCACTTCGGATTTCATTAATCTTTCGACCTTTTATCTTTAAAGCTGTCGAAATACTCGAGGCCAAAGTCTGTAGTGTAGAATTATAAGAATGCGTTCAATAGCAATGGAACTCCAGCAGGAGTGAAGAGTTGTAATAAGAATATTTCCCCTCGCCATTTTCCTGCGGTATATTCTGAGGACAGGAAATTAGATTAAGTTTCAGTTTAACTACTGCAGTAACAGGTTGATGAACAAGGCATATATTGCCACTTCCATAAATTAACCCTCCCACGAACAGGTATGACCTTTGTGGGTTCTCGTTGCTAAATGTGTTCTGTGTAAGCTCTAAAGAAAATGTTAACATAAGTATGCAATAAAGACAAAACAGCTGACTCTATTACAAAGTAGTTCCTTCTGTATGATAATAATTTTGTTCGGATGAATATTTTCTGATAAGCAAAAAACTCCAAGATGGTTGAATTTTCATGTACTGTTATCATAGATTTAATTTGAAAAGGAAAAAAGGGCCCATTAAAGCAATCCTGACAAAGCAAGCTTGCGTGACACAATACCAGACAATTTGTTCAGAGAACAACGTAGATCATGCAAAGCGTAGTAGTCATGCGTGCTGATGGTCACACAATTGGGAGTGAACGGTCAATGTTATGATTCTCCCCCCCCCCCCTCTCTCTCTCTCTCTCTCGCTTGTCTTACACATATACATACATGCCTGTATGCGCGGCTATGTTTTATAATTACCCAAAATGCAAATTAGCTTAATACATAGTTAATTAGTTTCTGTATAAGACTACCTGACCAACATTTCTGTTTTCCATCTCCAGGATATTCTGTTACATAGCAGACCTTGCAAGGTGTTTTCGAGAAGTTTTTTTTTGTTTTCGTTTGATAAAAATTTGGCATTTTCCTTCTGATGTAAAAAAAAAAAAAAAATCAGTTACAGCTGTTAAGAAGATGCTGATGTTTTTATTCCTTCCATCTACGGAAGGAATTATATGAAAGATTCCTGTATGGAAAGTTGTCTTACAAAAAAGAATGGCAATTACAAAAGCAATAATAGAAATTCTATAGTACATTTTTCATACTGCATGTTTTGTTACTAAAACTAGTACTAATAATACATAATATTATACATTACTACTGTTGTGAAATTAATGCGAAACGACAATACTGATCAGAAGGGAAAGGTCTGTGAAAGACAACTATCATTCAATCTTGAAAAAAGTCATGATGCCTTTTTCACTAATTCTACTTGATAAATAAAAGTGAAAATTCAATGTAAGGCAAATTCTATCTGATTTACTAAGTAAGGGGCCAGCAATGTGGAAACGCTTAGGAACACAGAATGTCATGATATACTTACTTCATCTTTTAAACTGAGACCGATACTACGAGGGTAACATATTACCCATAACTCTCTTCTTCGTGAGACACTCGAGGGAAACAAACAATTATCACCTCACCATCTCCTTCCAGTGACCCGATTTGTCAAAGACCTTCATCTTTTCCTTTTCTCACTACCCGAATAACTCTCGATAACACTAGAATTTCTTCCACTAACATTCAAAGCAACGGCGCAGGGTCTGTGTCGTGTAATTCTCTCATCAAATTCCGCTATCGGTCGTCTAGATATGGATTCTCGATCGACAGGTGTAGTGTACCTGACAGGTAGAGTGACGAGAGTTTGCCCAAGCACGGCACGTTTTGTTATGGTCACCCGCGGATTGCGGTGCTGCTACTGGTCACCCGATGTTGGTTGCGGATACAGCTCTCTTTTACACAGTACCTACATTTCTTGTGGTGTAACATTACCTTTCTGCATCCTCTGATGCGGATTTATTTTGAAAAATATTAACTTAAAAATGTCTATTAATTTCCCATTCAATTAAAGTGAACTTTTGAGGTACTAAGGCCTGATATGGCTTAAGATTTAAACAAAAACAGGCAACTTCATATGGAGGCAAATCAATGTTCAAGTGTGATATCTGCCATGGTAGAAAATGGACCACAGAAAACGACAGTATTTCCCATAACAGAGAACGTTTAAATTCTACGCATGGGTAACTAAATATAAACATAATTTACTCTATTTTGCATATAGGTTTAAAACAAGATTCTATTGGAAAATTGTGAATGTGAGAATGGTCTTTGTTGACGCTGTCTAATACTCACACATATATGAATACACACACACACGTACATGTGTGTGTGCATTACATTAAGGAACAAGCCATTAAAAAGAGGGTTAGATATCGCCTCCCTCCATTCTTTCGAATCCGAGGTGGAATAAACTGGGAACGAAAAAGCAAGCTGCATTAATTTCTTAATAACTATACGTACATATCTGAATTTGGCCTACTCGTACATAGGCATATAAATTTGTTGACATCAGGTGTAACGTTAATCATTAAATCTAGTGAATTCTTTGGTTATACTTTAGATATTTTTACACACACGCAAGCGCGCGCACGCACAAACACACACACACACACACACACACACACATATATATAGATATATATATTATTAATATATATATATATATATATATATTATATATTATATTATATTACATATATATATATATATATATTATATATATATATATATATATATATATATATAATATATATATATATATATATATATATATATATATCTGAACTACTTACGTATACACACGGAGTATTGGTGCAACCAATCAAACATAGCAACTGGCCGATCAGATAAAGGAAATACTAGTGAGATTCCTTAATGAAAATGGGCTAACAAAAGGAAGAGGAACCCAGTTGCCCACAGCAGTACTTTATGGAAACATAGCTCTGTCACAAACTGAAAGACAAGGGTGCAATGTGGTCTCAAGGGACATTGTAAAAGCCTTTGATGAGGTATGGCACAATGGCCCGAAATACAAAATTATGACCATTACAATGCCAAATCTCACTGTAGGGCGATTGTGCAGTTTCCTGGACAACAGGAAAGCTCAAATTAGAATGGGGAGAATGACAGGCCCTGAATTCGCACTAGTAAGTGGAGTTCCTCAGGGGATTGTGCTGGCACCCATCCTTTTTAACTTTTATACCAGAGATGTCCCGGGCCCCACTGCAGGTTGCCACCAGATTATATTCGCAGAGGACCATACACAGGTAATAACATGTCCGAACAAACGAAGAAAAAACATGCTAGACCTAAAAATAGCAAGAACAATAGAGAGTATAAACGAATGTGAGAAGAAATGGAAAATAGCTACAATTAAAAGAAAATTCCAACTCCTATCTGTGTCAATTCAAAAACCGCCTGGTGTAATTGTGAATGGCAGAAGGATTCTCTTTAGGAATTCCATCAAGGTCCTTGGGGTCACATTCACTAGAACAGGTTAAATCACCATCTGCTGAACTGCATGAGAAGAGGAGGCAACAGCTAAGAAAATTAGAAGATTCAGCTCAGTCTCCACAAAAACGTACCTAACATTATACAAAGCACTGGTAAGACCACAGTTGGAGTAGTACCCATCAGCAATATTAGCAGCAACATGCAAAACCACAATGAGACAGTTACAAGACACCCAGAATAAAATCATGAGAAAAGCATACAAAGAATTAACCCCCCCATACTGCAATAATATAAGGTAATTACATGAAAGAGCAACAATAGAGAGCTTCAGCTGTAGGATACCATAGACTGGCCAATAGGACACGGGATAGTTTGGCTGAGACTGACGATAACCTCTTGGAGAGGAACAGGATACTAACTAAGGAAGGAAGAAGGGACCTCAAGGCATTGTCAAGAGTAGGGCCTAAGGATCCAATCTACGTGAGTTGAGAGAGAGAGAGAGAGAGAGAGAGAGAGAGAGAGAGAGAGAGAGAGAGAGAGAGAACTGTATATATGTATGTATGTGTAGATTTGTATGTAGGTAAGTACATATGTGTGTGTATGCAAGTACATATGTGTGTGTATGCATGTGTGTGTTCATAAGTGTCTAAAAAAACTCTATGTATGTGCATGTATATGTACTTAGAAAAATGAATATATGTGTGTATAGGTGTGCATAGGTAAGTATCTACAAAAAAACATTATGTCTTAATCCCCACAAATAATTTACATATCCCCACTAAATTCCTAATTCTACAACACCTAATTACAATTCATTGCTATTCCTTGTCCAGCTCACCTATCCCTCCCTATAAAGATTCAATCTCTTCAATCCACTACTAAGTACCTAATCCCTTATATCATAACAACGTAAATGAACAAATTCTACATCTAAAATATGCAAGCAATCTGATTGATCATCTTAACAACAGCATCATCCTTCACTGGAAAAAGAAAATCATCAACATCACCTCCAGTGGCCCCTACCTTGCCAATTTCACACATCAAACTTACTCTCACCAAAGCAAAGGGGCCTGCCCCCTTCCATTCATTCCTACAACTACTTCAATTTCATAATTACTCTCAACCTGTCCCTGTACCTACAAATCCCCTACCTTCACCCTTCACCCAATTATATTCATCCTTTCCTATCCCCCAAAAAGAAAGAAAAGAAAGGAAATGAATCTTCAGATTAAAAAAGTGTCATTATCTGTAAAATTTTCGTATGGCCTTAAAATAACAACAGCACACACAAATATGATGGGCAAGCATGGCACTACCCAGGGCCTTCAGTTGGCACTGGCAGTGATTTAGATTGAGGTCTATGAGGACCGTGGGAGCTTACTGAAGCTATTGAAGGGCGTGGGTCCTTGGATTATCTAAATGTAGGAGGAGACTTAAAATCTTGTCCCAGCAGGACATCATACCCTCCAAGGATATAAGTCACTACTGCAAGCGTACATAATTTAGATCGGTGACTCAGTATTATGACTCTTAACCGGATGGCAGGAAGAATCATTTTGATGTGGTCAAGAATCTCAACTGTGACGAGCTGGTGCGGATCAATCTTAGCTCCATAGGGAAATCTATCTTCCTGTATTATATACATACACTGGCACACCAGAGTCACCACTAGGGATAAAGGATCTGTCATGGCCATGACAATGGCGGGAGTAGCGGTTTTACTGAGGCATTTGGCCCGTGAAGGGTTTTGCCCACATACCTTACAAGTAGTACAATAGCTGTTGCTGAAATCATGTTTTGGCACTGTCCCTGATGAGGGAGGAGGCCTATTGATCCATGTCCAATGGCCAGCCTTTGGTGTTCTGATTTTTAGGGTGCCCATTTTGGGGTTTAGCTGGAGCCGGGTGCTGGGGGTCCGCCTTGGAGTGGCACTGGTTTGTGGAGTGCCCAGCTTTATTGCAGCATGCAAACATGGGCTTACTTGGTGGATTATTCAGCCTCTGGTTTGGCTGGGAGTTAGCAGTAGTGGGGGCTGCAGGCCAAATTGTCTTCCTGAAGGAGCTGAGTTGTGAATGGTGGTATCGAAGGTGTCGGCCCGCTGACAGCACACTACAATTGTCTGGGGAGCCCTATCCACCAGATGAGTGGCAAGATCAGGAGGGTCATATGAGAGGAAATCTTCTAACTGGAAAAGCTTCAGGATTTCCTCCACTGACATAGCCTTGGAGACATTGAGCCATCTATGAACAGCTGGCATTTTCTTTGCCACCCACTCTGACCAGGTTTGGCCAGCTTCTTTAGGCAAACCTCTCCATCTCTACCTCTATCAGTTCGGGATTATCTCAATAGCTCTTATTATCACCATGCAGACTAGGGCAATGTTCCCTTGATCCCAGACCTAGACAGTGTTAAATGTGGTGGGACCCTTGCCTCCTAAATGCCTCCCCAGAATGAGAGCTATTTTACTGGGAGCAGGCTTGTAGTTGTCTAACATCCATTCAACATGGTTGAGCCAGGCTTCTGGCTCAGCCTTGTCCCATGGCTTAATGAGGGATCCCATGCTGTTGAGCGTGGAATGTGAAGGGGGTTGCCATAGCAAGTTGATGTGCCCTTTCTTTCTATCTCTCATCTCTCTCTGCTTCTTCCCTCTTCTCTTGAGCCAATCTTTCCTTCTTCCTCTCTGCTCTTTCTGCCTCTTTCCTCTTCTCTTGGGCTAATCTTTCTTTCTCCTTCTCTGCTCTCTCTGCTTCTTCCCTCTTCTCTCGGGTTAATTTTTCTTTCCTTCACTGTAGCTCTCTCAGTCTTTACTCAGTTAAGTAGGTCCAGGCCTTTCAGTCCCATTTGTTTCTCCAAATTGGAGAGAGCCTGAAGCTCATCAAAGGCAGCATTGGCCATCTGGTAGGGATAGCGTGTGGGTGGCCCTAAAAGTAGCACTGAAGGGGCTAAAAGAGATGATCTTCATGGGAATGTGGATATAACATAGACTTGGTCCTATACGAGTTCCATAATACAAGTAAGGACACAAGAGTACTTTGCTCAACATGTATCATGGTTAGATAATGTTATTAAATCGAGACTTCATGTGCAAATAATAGAGGATGAAAAAGATGAGGAAGAAGAGGAAAATGGAAAAGAAGAAAATAAAACTGAAGTGATAGAAAAAAATAATGAAAACAAAGAACAGGACAAGAGTATGGATGCAGAGATACTCATAGATACTACAAATGAGGCAATACAGCAGCATACATACGATGAAATAAATTACGGCATGACAACACAAAATAAAATCCCGAAGAGGCTTTACCTAGATCTTCATACTGATGGGAAAGAGCAAAAAAAAAAGAAAAAAAAAGAAAAAAGAAAGACACAGTCTGCACCCCTTTGATAAGAAGGAATTGCAGATTTGGTGGAAGATGTTACTACAGGCATCCCAAGGTATGTCACAATTATGAAATTTATGGCAAATGTGCATACCTAGACGGCTATGAAGATGAATGCAGCAATCTGCATCCAAAAATATGCAAAAACTTAAAAGAAGGAAGGGTTGTAAGTTCAGCAAAAAATGTAGATATATGCACCCTGTAGCCATGAATCAAAATCAATTAAATAACAAAAACCAAAATAAAAATTAAGCAAATACAGAAAGGAACAAATAACATGAGATGAAGGATGTCAGCATCGAGAATTCAAGCATCAGCTCCCAGATAGAGTCCAAGGAACAAGCACTGTATATACGATGCCAGGGGATGGTGCAGATACGGAGATAAATGCAGATTCATACACAAAATGAATAAATATGAAGACGAAAGATCAAATGTATGGAAAAGTTGGATTTTTCAATGTCAGAATTTCTGGAAATAAAGAAAAGAACAACATACCAGAACAGGAAAGAGACATGCAAACCATCATACTGATGAATGCGCATGGTTTAGTTATGAGTAACGTAAAAAGCAAAATAGAGTTCTTAGAAGAACTAACCTAAACTGAAAAAATAGATATAATGAATGTAAGTGAAACCTGGTATTCCCAAGAGACTGGTAATGATGATCAGATAAAGGGGTTCCAAACTTATAGATCATATAGAAAAAAATAGGAATCAAGGGGGAACCGCGATATATGGGAGAGACATAAATCAAGGAAAAATATACAAGAAATATAGTCACTCAGAATGTGAATTAAATGCAGTAGAATTTGAATCTGAAAAATTAGTGAACAATGTAATATATAGACCCCCTAATACTAAAGAGTTTGACAAACTAATAGAAAAATTGGATGATATATGTAGAAATCACAAAGACTGGACTATACTCCTATCAGGAGATTTTTACTTTCCTTTCATAGATTGGAAAGTACGAATAGGAGATTGTGGCTGTTTATACATATAAAAAAGAAAGTAATAGTAGTGCAGAAGATAAAAGGCAATTCGAAAAGCTATTAGATATGCCACTAGAACACAACATTCAACAAATAAATCACCTGCCAACAAGAAAGGATAATAAGGGGAATTATGTTAAAGAAATAATAGTGTATATTACAAGTATTTCAGACCCTAATGGCATAGAATTAACAGTCCATTCCAAAGCAAGGGAAAACAGAGATAAGCAAAGATGGAAAAGTGGGAAGGATATGGAAAATACAATTTCTATAGTAAGATTATAAAATGGTTAGTAATAAATGAAGAATTAAACAAAGATTGGGAAAACATATTCATAAGAAATGATATACAGGTAAATACGGATATATTATATAAAATATTCGAGAAAATAGTGGATAAATATATACCAAAGAAGAAAAATAAACATCTGTCATGCATACCAAGAGACAAAAGGATCTTGTTCCAGAAAGTCAGAAAGTAGGAAAAAGGTCTTGCAAAAGAAAAGAATGCATGGAAAGTGATGGAACTAAAAAGTAAGATAGAAAATGCAGAGCAAAAGATTATACAATCAAAAGAAAATGAAAAACAGGACTTAGAAGAAAAGATCATAGTAAATATCAAGCAAAACCCAAAACTATTGTACTTATGTATGAAAAAGATGAATAAGAGAAGAGTAGAAATAGGCCCTCTAAGAAATGAAGGGCAATTAACGAATAAAAAAAAGGAAATGTGCAACATATTAGCAGAAAGATATAAGAGAGAATTTACCCCTAGAATTGACAATGAAGATAATGATACAAAAATAAGAAATGAAAATAGTGAATATTTATCGGACATAGATAATAATGAAGCTGATATTGTGCAGGCTATTAATGAAAATTAAAAATGGATCAGCAGCTGGACCAGATGGTGTCCCTGCCATTTTGTTAAAGAAAGTTTTTCATTCTATCGCATAGCCGCTCAGAATGTTATTAATGCAAAGTGTAGATACAGGCAAGATTTATGATGGGCATAAATTAGCATATATCACCCCTACTTTCAAAAGTGGATCAAGACTAGAGGCAAGTAATTATAGGACTGTGAGTCTAACGTCACATATTCTGAAAGTGTATGAAAGGGTAATGAAGAAAAATATTATGAAAAATTTAATGAAAAATAATTTGTTTAATATAGGACAGCATGGTTTTGTTCCTGGAAAAAGTACACAAACCCAACTGTTAGTTCACCGTGAGAACATATATGAAAATATGATAAACGGAAAAGAAACAGATGTGGTTTATCTAGACTTTGCAAAATCTTTTGACAAGGTAGACCATAACAGATTAGTGATGAAAATTAGAAAACATAATATAGTGGACAAAGTAGGAAGATGGATAAAAGAATTTTTACACAACAGAAAACAGATAGAGATTGCAAACGATGAGAACTCGGATGAAGCCAAGGTAATATCTGGTGTGCCACAAGGTAAGGTGTTAGCTGCATTGCTATTTGTTATTATGATTGCAGACATAGACAGCAATGTTAAGGACTCGGAAGTGAGTAGTTTCGCCGATGACACAAGAATAAGTAGAGAAATTACTTGTGATGAATATAGGAACTTGCTACAAAGAGACCTTAACAAAATATATGAATGGGCAGAGGTAAATAGGATGGTATTTAACTCTGATAAACATGAATCAATAAATTATGGAGATAAAGAAGGAAAGCTATATGCATTTAGGGGACCTAATAACAAGACAATCCCAAATAAGGAAGCAGTTAAAGACCTTGGTGTGATGTTGAATAGGAACATGTTATGCAATGATCAAATAGCAATACTATTGGCAAAATGCAAAGCAAAAATGGGAATGTTGTTACGGCACTTCAAAAAAAGGAAAGCCGAACACATGATTATTTTTTATGAAATGGATGTATGTAGTCCACTTGAATATTGCAGTATATGGTACCCACACTACTAAAAGGATATTGCACAAATAGAGAGTGTACAAAGATCCTTTACAGCTAGAATAGAGGAAGTTAAGGATCTTGACTACTGAGAAGACTATAATTTTAAAAATTATATAGTTTAGAAAGGAGAAGAGAACGCTACATGATAATACAGGCATGGAAACAGATAGAAGGAATTGCCTAAAACATCATGGAGCTAAAAATATCAGAAAGAGCAAGCAGAGGTAGATTAATAGTGCCCAAAACTATACCAGGAAAACTAAGGAAAGCACACAAGACATTAATCCACTATGCACCAGCATCAACAATGCAGCATCTATTCAGCGCATTGCCAGCTCATCTGAGGAACATATCAGGAGTGAGCGTAGATGTGTTTAAGAATAAGCTCGACAAATATCTAAGCTGCATCCCAGACTGTCCAAGATTGGAAGATGCAAAATATACCGGAAGATGCATTAGCAATTCTCTGGTAGACATTAAAGGTGCCTCACACTGAGGGGCCTGGGGCAACCCGAACGAGCTGTAAGGTCTGTAAGGTAAGCATGAAGAGAGAGAGAGAGAGAGAGAGAGAGAGAGAGATCCAGTGGTGGGATACGAGCCCACGTGGTTCTTCGCACGCACTTGGCTGTTTTGGCTGCTTTAGGCACGTAGATTCCCTAGATAAAACTGGCAAAGAAAATATGGCACTATTTTCTTTTAAATAACACTTCCTAACTCACCTTCTATGAAGGGATATGAGCTAACATGCAGTAGCAGTAAAAAGCTAAGGTTAATTACTTTCTCTTCTCTTGTAACTGAATTAGCATGCACGTGGCTCAAGGTTTTCCTATCTCCAACTCTTGTAGCATTCAGAACTTTTGTTAACCCTTGTGGGCACTTTTTTTCTCTTCATGTGCCCTTGTAGTGAGCTTTATGCTCGGTTTTACATTTTCGTTTCTTCTCTTGAAACCAGCTTATAGCAACTGCTAATTACTGATGGTCCCTTGCTAAGCACTTATACTCATTCAACAACAATATTCTAGCAATAGGTTGCAAAGTATTAGTACTGTGTCTGGGAAGTGCACAACTGTTGTGGGTAACTGACTTCTATTTGCATCTGACTTGAACAACGAGGTACAATCACTAAAGTAAAAAGAGGCCGAGGGCCTGTTTCATAGTAAGTATTTTATGCAGACTCCTAGGGTTAGCTTAATTACTTACATTTACACCCACAATCATTTTAAAGAAAAGATAACACCATTTTGATCAATGATGGATTAGATCTTCAAGTAGATAAATAGGTGGCCAGTCTGGCCGGACAAGTGGTACGTAGGAGACGCAAAGGAGGGTGAGAATCCTGGAATAACACAAGGAGAGAATCCAGAATCCACTAGTAACATAAATAGCATATCTTAATGGCAGCGGTTTCAATATGAGCAAGGGTGTGCCGTACACATGATAGAGGATCGATGCAATTATATGTAAGGCACTGAATACTCGATCTCACAAACATTAATCTTACTTTAATAATCACTTAAGGGGAACAGTTACATTACTGAGTAATTACAAAGGAAGAAGTTACATTACTGGTCACTTAGAGTAAAGAAATTATGGAGATGATTAATGACTTGAAACAGTTACGTTACTTCCCGATAGAATAATTTTAGCGGGTAGTTAACCCTTAAATGCCTATTGGACGTATTTTACATTGACGAAAATTGTCTGTTGGGTGCTTAATTGACATATAATATGTCAATGCAAAAAAGTTTTTTAAAACTTCGCAGAAAAATAGTTATAGGCCTACTTGGCGAAAACTTTTGAATCAAGCGCCTTAAGGGATGCTGGGAGTTCACGGATCAAGCTGTTGTTTTGTTTACAAGCGTTACCCAGCCGTGCATGCGCGAATTGCTTTCTTCTCACACCAGCAAGCATCAGCGACGTGTCGTCTGAGAGCGATCTTTTGCCACAATCGTGTTTTGTTGAACTTTTGCGAGTGTTTGAGTACTTGTGGTGGTACAAGACGTACGTAGGGATGTCTGAACGTCGGATGGAGCGCGAAAGGCCCGTTTTGTCTCTTGGTAGGGATCGTGTGAGATGTATTTTGGACTTGGATGCTGGAGAGGGACCAAGCAAGCAAGATGACCTAGCTCCTCAACGCCGTTTCGTGTGGCCGAAAGTGTTCAAGCCCCACATCGTGTGCCTTTTACTACCCCTAGGAAGCATCAGGGTGTCCTGAGGGGCATTTGTAGGCATTTGGGAGGCCTCGAACCAAAGGACATAGACGATTACATGTTGGAGCTTGATTGGGAGCAGCTCGTAAGTCCTCATTTTGATGGCGGTTGGTCATCTAGTGACGAGGACATCACTCCTGATGTTAGTGATGATGAATATTTGCCCCCAATGTCCTTACGAGGGTCACAGGCTGAAAGTGAGTTGGAGTTTAGTGGCTTTAGTGCCTATGAGGGGGAGTCTGAGGAGGAGGCGGAGAAAGAGCTGTCGTTGTCTAGTTTTGTTGTTGAGGACGACACAGAAAGCGAGGGCCTAAGTGAGGGAGATGGGCCAGTGGGAGGGGGTTCGAGTGCGAAACCGTGCATGCGCACAGGCACATAGAAGGGTGGAACGTTGTGCCAGCCAGGTGAAGGCCGTTTGTCTGAGAGCGACGAGGGTCGGTTGGAGGACCCCACCCCACCTAACATGCACCCATTCACGGCAGCACCTGGGCTCACTGTACCTGTTCCTCTCACTGCTCTGGGGTTAATTCAGCTGTTCCTGATGCGGGAATTGCTGAAATACCTGGTAGCAGAGATGGCGCACTACGCTCGGTTAAGCTGTGACAAACTGCGGACGACGTTGTTGTATCGCTGGCGGGGCTGTAACCTCACGGACATGGCGCATTTTTTGGGGCACCATGTTTTTTTGGAATGATGCCTGCTGCCGACGTCAGGGAATATTGGAGGTGGAATTTTTTTTAAGTATGCCCAATGTGCCCGGCATTATGGCCCATGATGGTTTCCTGGCATTGGACAGGTATTTCAACGCCTTCAACCAAAGGGCCATACCCCGGAATATCCCTGATCGCCTCATCTTAGTCCGCCCAGTGTTGGATTACATTCGTGAACGGTGCCAGTTTCTCGTGGTTCCTGGAGAGAACCTTTCTTTGGATGAGGGGATGATGCCTTACAAAGGACGTCTCAGCATAAAAGTGCACAGCCCCAAGAAGCCAAAGAAATAAGGAGTGAAATTGTTTTTTATTACGGAGTCCAACACTGGATACGTCGTGGACTTCTCGGTGTATTCTGGGGTCTTCTCCATGATGCGTGACACTGTGTTTAGTCTTGTGGATCGTTTCCATAACCAGGGATACCACCTGTTTATGGATAATTATTTTAACTCGGTATCCCTGGCCCAGGAACTGTAAGAAGCAGATGTGCACGTCAGTGGTACCCTTCGGTTGGTGCGTGGGGCCCCGAATGTCCTCAAGAGGTTCGCTAGCCAGCCGCAACATCTGGCAAGAGGAGAGACAGAGTGGCGGCGGAAGGGAGCTGTCTTCGTCATCTGTTGGAAGGGGGTCTGACTCGTCCCCATGATTACGACGAGTCATGAGCCCATCCAAGAAGAGGTCGTTCAGCAGAAGAAGACACGTCAGCAGGGCCGAGTTACGTATGAAGAGTTTCGTGTCGAGCGGCTTACCGTCATTGGGCACTACAATAGGCACATGGGATGAATTGATCTCTTTCATCAACTCATCCAGTATTATCCCTTTGCCAGGAGAACCAGGAGGTGGACACAGAGGCTACTCATATACATAGTTCAGTTGGCCCTCCAGAATGCCTACATCCTCTACTGTGGGTACTACAATTCGGATCTCCGGAGATTGTCCCACATCCAGTTTCTCGAGGTGGCTGGGAATGCCCTCATCAACTTTAATCCCGATGAGTGGCCTTCCATCACCACCCCCCTGCCCTGAGCTCCAAATATGCCCCTAGAGGAAAGGGCAGATGTGATGTTAGGAGGGCCAACTTCGGCCGTCCTGCTCCTGCCGCTGCTGCCGCCGCCCCTGGTGCTGCCGCTGCTGCTGCTGTCGCTGCTGCTGCTTTTTTGTGGCCGCCCCCTAGCCGCCCATGCTGCCTGCCCCGCCCCTGCTGCTGCCGCCCCTGCTGCCGACGCCCCTGCTGCCGACGCCCCTGCTGCTGCCACCCTTGCTGCCACCGCCCTTGATGATCCCGCCCGTGCTCAGATTCCGACTTCCCGTCGGATAGTGGACCCTGTATGTCGGCTGCAGCCAGGAGATCACACACTGGACCCCCTACAAGAGTGCAGAAATGGTGTAGGGTGTGCCATATGAATGGCAGAAGGAGAGACACCTGGTTCTTCTGTCGCACCTGCAATATAGCTCTTTGCAGGATTGGGGAGTGTGACCGCAAGTACCACACTGCAGTCATATATTGGAGTGCGCCTGCCTAAGGGACAACGGAGGGCGCAGAGGGCCGCCGGAGGGCGGCAGATCATCAGGAGTAAGGGTGCGAGTCTCCCTCCTCCACCTGTACCTCGTCATATCGAGAGTAAAAAATGCAAGACTCTTCAATGGAGGAGGGAGACAACAAGAGTAAAACGAAGAGTCAGGATTACGAATGAGTATTCTGCATTGATTTTATGTTTAGTTTTATATTTATTACGAGTTTTTATATCTCTGTATTTATTGATGTTTTTTTATTATTTCATTTGTACTGCAAAAAAAAAAAAAAAAAGTTTTTCACCTGCATTCCTTTTAGTTATGTATTCGTACCAGAATAAAAAGAAATGTAATAAATATATATATATATATATATATATATATATATATATATATATATATATATATATATATATATATATATATATATATTTTTTTTTCTTTCTTTTTTTTTTATTCCAACAGGGGTTCCAGCAAGACAACAGCTCACATGCTGGAACCGCTGTTGGAATGTATGGCTTGTTTGCCCGCTGTCATTGTATATATATATATATATATATATATATATATATATATATATCTATATATATATATATATATATTATAACACACATATATATATATATATATATATATATATATATATATATATATATATATATATATATACTATATATATATATTATATATATATATATATATATATATATATATATATATATATATATATATATATATATATATATATATATATATATATATATATATATATATATATATATATATATATATATATAATATATATATATATATATATATATATATATATATATATATATATATATATATATATATATATATATATGGGTTTTTGGGTAAGCAAAAAATCTAACATTCTAGTGATATTCAATAATTTACCTTAATTTTGAAACAAATTGGAAGTCTCTAGCACAATATTTCGATTTATGGTGAATTTTTGAAAAAAACTTTTTCCTTCCCACTGCAAAGCTCCGAAAAGGCTTGAGTCACTTTGTCGTAATATTTGCACCGTTTTATATTAGCCGTTACACAGAGTTTTATATATGAAAATGTGTGGAATTTCATGTTGAATACAACAAAAAAATACCTCATGATCGTAGCTTTTATTACTTTTTGAAATATGTGCATATAAATCATGATAAATAGAAAAAAATCGACATTTGGTCAACTTTGACTCGACCGAAATGGTAAAATCCTTTACCTTTATTTTCAAACAAATTGGAAGTCTTTAGCACAATATTTCGATTTATGGTGAATTAAAAAATAAATTTTTCCTTCCCTCCACGCGCAGAATCTCGGCCGCAAATCTCCGAAATGCTTGAGACACATTGTCGTAATATTTGCACTGTTTTATATTAGCTGTTACATAGATTTCTATATATGTAAATGTGCACAATGTCATGTAAAATACAACAAAAAATAACTCATGGTCGTAG
>NC_087201.1:60390756-60430756 GCF_015104395.2 Macrobrachium nipponense | reverse complement strand
AGATGGTGCTGATAAAACATGACTTACTAATGACTAGCACAAAACTACGGGCAAATAAAAGTAAGTAAACTTTGCTTACCAGTGAAATGTTGCTCCACTTCCCCCTGAAGGATTCCTATTCGCATTTTTGCGTTATGAAGATAAAGGACGAAAACGGGAGCAAGTGACACTAAGCACGTATTCCATTTCTGCGTTTTCCGGGTTCATAACTCGTGGTATTTTTAGTTCGCCAATGGTAATTCAATATAATAAATTATTCCATAATAATATTTTCCCCCGTACCCAAACTTAATAATGTATAATTTATTGGGTTTTTAATTTCTTTGATCTAATAAGGTAATTATTTTTTAAAATAAACTCTACCGGCAGAATAATGCGGTAAACAAATTGTGTACGTAGGCAAGTAGTTGTCAATACATTGTTGCGGACTCATTGTTAGGGATGAATTTGCTATATACGTAAGGATCACTTCTTGCCATGGCCAATAACCGACACTGTTGCCATACCAAGTTGTTACGAACCATATAGGCATTGTATACAGGGGCGTCATTTCAGATTTTTGTTGGGGGGTAGGGCGCCAAAGACAGTTTGGCGAGAGAAGCGAGCCTAATCAGCTGTTTTTAATTTCTTAATTTTGAGCTATTTATGCGTTTTTTGAAGCCACATGAGCAAGGTATTTCAGCGAAACTATTTACTCCCACCACTGTTTGTTTATCTCATCATCACTGGTAGCCATTATAGTAGACAGACAATGATCAAGAAACGAAATATTTCCAAGAAATTCCATATATTTATGATTGCACGTTTGAAAAGAAAACATGCTGTTACTTCTTGGGGATTGGGGGTGAGGGGGCCAAGTTAAGGTTTGTGGGGGACAACTTTAGTCCCGGGGGCGGGGTCGACAAATGACGTCCCTGATTGTATACAAGGGGAAAGAGGATTGCTGCGATATACAATATGAGAGACGGCGTTTGTTACCGAGACTAGCTTTCTTCACTAAAGCTCGGTGTACACAATGCTGCTTTTCTAGCTATTCTTCTAATGCCATCACGTATGAGAATCGTCGCGATGCACTGCAATATGTTCTTAAACCTAGCTGTATGCAAGACTTAGCTTAATATGATCTGCCAGAGCACTTAAAGGCAGAGGGTAATTCTTTAATTCTATCATTATCATTTTTACCCCAAAGGATACTCCAAATTTATACTACATTATAGTTTTAAAAGTAAACATTAACCAACTTGCTAGTCTACAAGTAAACTTTACCAACCAACTAGTTTATCAGGGTTGATCATTAAACAACCTAGGGTAACCTACCATTGCCTGACCTTAGCTTAGCAAAAGTAGCCTGACATAACCTTCAGGAATGCTGATTTTTTTCTATCTGTCCCTCTCCACAGACTATGATATACAGCTCAAGTCTTGGCTAGGTATGAAAGCTAAGTTATTCTTACAAGCTAGCCTAACTTAGACTGCACATTGTAAGTAAGTATGTTGAATTATATGTCCATATGACTGTGATATGTTACATAGCTTTATATAAGCACCTCCCAGTAATAATTGAAGCTGTTACAAACAACTTGAAGCTGTTACAAACAACTTCTACGTCATGGTTCAAATACTTTGATCTGGTTATGTAAAGTACGTACAGTGTAGTCTCCCCTGAATCACAACTGTATGACTATGAATTAATGCAGATCGTAATTACATTTATACTATAATTAGATTAATAATTTCTCTTATAAGATCTGTGAGTAGCCTTGTAGGTTCAAATATGCACTAAAAATATCTGCAGGTCAGTGTTAGAATCCTATTGTTAATAATATGTGACATGTGAGATTCAGGACTGATTTTGTCAAATTTGTGTTTAAGATTTCCAGACAAGAACAAAGCGAGACCACTACCTTACATGCATGGGTTAGAAACCGCAGAAGGAATAAATAGCCAAATTATGGATCATGCATATTGTAGCAAACATTTTCTGTCAAAGTACATTTTCAAACCTCCTGATATGCATGAACGTAACTTCTGCAACAGATTTTGAAGTCCAGAATATGTTAAGAGGCTACAATGTGGCTACCAAAGCAGATTTAGTCTAATAAGAAGTAACCAGAAGGGGAAAACCAGCATATACATCAGTTACTGGCAACAGCAAGATTTATACAGCCATGCAAATTACAATATTAATTCTATCCCTATTAATAGTATCAGATACAGTAAATTTTAAAATCCAATATGATTGTACAGACTATTGAATATTGGCTGTTAGGTATCAGGCTTTTAAACCTAGGCAATTATCAATACTGTTATGCCTGTAGATGAAGCTTATATGGGATGACAGCATTGGAAATGACAATTATTTTAGCAATACTCGTCAAGTTTTACTGTCTGTCAGTTTGAATAAAGAACGATAATTATTTCTGCCTCTAGAAAGTAAATATTTTCATTTCTGCATATAGTGCATATTGCAATATGTAAACGGTGCATAAATCGTTTGACAGTCATGACAAAGCCAAGAAAACACGTTTTAAAGAGTACAGGGTTTCCCATTAGATTGTATGAGTTGCATCATTGTTTACATTATAATCAACACAGTGATGGCGCCAGGGTGCACATCACAAACTGGTTTGGCTACATAGCCTGTCCAACCTCTCCCCTAGATCTATATCTATGGTGTGTGAAAACTTCCACACTGGAGGCCCCATTTCTACGTTTTGGCAACTGCTTGACTGAACTCTGGAGCTTTAACTCGTGCGAGAAATAACGATTCGGTATTCAGGTTTAAACTCGCATGCTATGACGGTGCGCATGGTGCATATTCTTGTGGGATCTCGCCAGAGCAGTCAGTCGCAGTCGAATGAGAAATTGCATCGTGTACACCCAGCTTTAGTTCGCATAAGTGAAGTCAAACAATTGAAGTTTCTTAAAGTAATAGGTAAAATCATTCATGACTGTACGTATCTGAAATAAATATGACTAAAAATTCTCAGTTCTGCCCATATAAAGATTTACTCTTCACAACCCTATATTCCATGTGGGGATACGTGTATGACAAAGGCTTAAAACTGAAAAACAAAACAATTTATGATAGCTCTCCAATTTTCCTGATAGTTAAAAACGATATGTCTAATGCCAGATATGTAATTATATCTAGCCTTATTTGCAAGATATTAACTCTATCGGTCACTGCTGCAGGAAGTTACTGAACTTCTATATTTCGTGTAGGCTACACAGCAACGTGACTCTGACCATGTTCCACTAAAGAAACCCACGAGCATCCACATAAGGCTGTGTTGTCCTAAAGATTTGCAAGCACGCATTTCAGGCAGTGAAAATTTTAATTACTTTATACCAAAAGTGGCGTGGTTATTCATTCTGCTTATTGAAGGCTGTAACTTGTACAAACATTATTAATGAATTAGACTGTTTGTGGTAGTAATGTGACATTGAGAACATATAGCTCTTAATTAACTTTATAGTAAAATTCACGCGGTGGATTTCGCTGAACTGTATTTCAACGATTCTTTTGTTTATGGGTATAATCATTAGGACAACTGGGTTATGTGCTTGCCTACTGATTTGGTAGTCTGAATTCGTTTCGACGCTCTGCCAACATCGAATCACAGGAATTTGTTTCTGGTGATTAGAATTTAATTTCTCGATATGATGTGGTTCGGATCCCACAATGAGCTGTAGGTCCCGTTGCTAAGTAACCATTTGGTTCCTAGCCACGTAAAAGTATCTAATCCTTCGGGCCTGTCCTAGGAAAGCTGTTAATCAGCTCAGTGGTCTGGTTAAACTAGGATATATTCAACTTAAGATGACGAAACTCGGAAACCAGCTTATGGGCGCAAAGTCCTTCTTTAGTTTACTGGCCTTTATATTGGAAATGAATCTTAATGCAGAACTCACAATTTAGTCAAGGTTCCGTGCTGCAAAGAAATAGGTTTCCATATTTCTCATTATGCTCTCCTTGTTTAATAACGTTAATCAAACTATTCCAAATTTGTCTTGAGGACACCATATGATTATATAGTTGTCAAACTGGCTTTTGTCTCCCTCCCTTCTCGAAACGATCGAATCAACTCTTTCATTCTACCCTTACATTTTTTGGTTTTACTTCCTAACTGAAGATTGTCTTATTGTCTCTCTCTATAGTCTAGTTCGAATGTTGAGTCATTTATGTCGATGTTAGGACTTTTCTTTCTTCACAGGATCTTATATAAAGCTGGTTGGAGGAACGCTTGCTTTTTCTGCTGTTTCAAGCTGAGCATTAGCTGGAAATCTCGCTTGGATGCTTGCGTCTGCCCTTCAAGTCCATTGGCGGTTGAATTCTCTCCGCGATTCTTTTTTTATGGATTTCTATCAGATTCCGGGAACATACAGCATTTATCTCCCCTCTTATAATTTCCCGTATGACTGGACACTGCTGAAAGACGGCATCAGTTAGTCTCTTCAGAGATAAGTCAAGTTTCATTTTTCGAAAGTTAGCTCATTGCGCTCTTCTGAGATCAGAGAACATCGAGGTGGTCCTCTAGGTCACTTGATGTTTTTGCTTTGAATTAAAGTTCCGTTTATTCTAGTGTCACTTTTACATTTATTTTTCTCATTGCCTTCAGCTTTCAGTTAGTTGTTTTTCTTTTCTCCAACTGCTGCTACTACTATGATTGCTAATAATGGTAAAGAGCAGAATAAATAGCTAATGACACCAATAGAAAAATGTTTAGAGGAGACGACGTTAAAACATCACGACTGCCCTCTTCATTGCCTCTAAGGGGACCTAAGATCTTTGGGTTAAGAATTCGGGGAAATGAGAATTTGGCAGTGATTGGCCGAGGGTGTATCATAATGTTCCTCTTCCCACGCAACAACATCCACGGTTGCAAGAAACGGCCGCACGTGTGTAATCAGCGTTCTCTAGCGATATAATAACCGTCTCCCACCCATCGACATCTTGTTAAGAGTCGAATGCCCCAAGCTGAGTGTATAAAAGTGCCTCTCCCTCCCGCTGTCACCCGGCCTCTTGAATGACCGGTCCCCGCCGTCATTATTATCTAGAGATGATTGAGTCGTTTTCTCTTTGGTGATCTTAGACTTATGTGGTCAAGTATCTATTTCTTTGATGTGGTGAGGAGGTGGAGGCATCTAGGGTTGGGGGCCGGGGGAGGCCTGGGGTGCTTGCTATCATCTACGCAAATAGTCTTCGTTTTTCCTTTCACTTGTGTGTTCACAAACACACACACACACACACGCACACCGTGCATTATCCGGACATGCTCGAATGAGATAAGCCATCATCTGAGAACGCACCTCATCCCTGGGACTTATTCTATGTGAAGAGAAGTTTCCTATTCAATTTTGCTTCTAATGTAAATTGACAATTTGTTTAACTGATGTTTATGAGTTGAAGAGGAACTCCTTTTAGACGTTTTGATTGCTATCTTACCTTCGATGGATTTGTTTCTTTCAGGGTTGTAGAAGATTATTGTCGTTATTCAACGCGATACTAATAGTCAGCACTTCATGTGTCCCCCCGGTAGGAGGGTAGTGCCATCAGTACACCTCATGCGGTGCACTGTAGGCATTACTTAAGGGGTTTTGCTGCGTGCCTTCGGCCCCTCGCTGCAACCCTTTTCGCTCCTGTTATTGTACATCCTTTCATGTTCTCTTTCTTCCTTCTTACTTCCCACCCTCTCCTGACAATTGATTCATAGCTCAAACAGCGAGGTTTTCCTCCTGTTGCACCTCTCAAACCTTTTAGTGTCAATTTCCGTTTCAGCGCTGAATGACCTCATAGGTCCCAGTGCTTGGCCTTTGGCCTAAATTCCATACTCAATTCAGTTCAACGTCATGAGCCCACTTTGATCATATTATACTCTCAACACCTCTGATGCCACAACTGACTAATGTAATCTTTATTCTATGTCATTCCATGTATCCAGGAGTTTTCAACTTTTGTATGGAATGGTTCACTTTAAGGCCACAGAGCATATTATTTTGAACATAATTCTATTACTGTCACTTCAGCATAGTGAGGGAACCTTTATGCTGAAAGCAGGTTCTGAACACTAATACGAACTTTGACTTCTAAGGAAATAACTATCGTAATGGGTATTATTCTAAGTCATAAAATTTTTTGATATTTAAGCAAGCCAAGACAGGTCTTTTATGTTAATCACCGAATTGTTAATTCAGACACCAACTTCATTTTTAATGGTGAAACTAAAGTTGATACGAAACATGTTTCCTTTTGGTGTAATTTCGTTGCTGTCATGGCAGTGGATCGGAAATAGTTATCCCTTAGCTTTATGGATTAAAAACTATCCTAATTTGGAACTTCCAATTTTGTAAGGATATTCGTCAAAGTAAGCTCCTGAAGCCATCCATATAAGATCAAAATCTTTGTACAGTTTCACTTTGAAAAAAGTAGATTGTTGAGCTATTGTTAAAAACAGTAGCACCTTGAATGAAAAATGAATTTTTTCTAATATAGTATATACTAGATTAAGGGTTCCCTCTTCTTTCTCGTGGCAGAGCGATAGACTTGGACAAAATATCCCAGGAAAAATATCTTGGAGAAAATATCCTTGGAAAATATAAACTAGGAAAAATATCTTGCAGAATATATCCTTGGAAAAAATATCCTAGGAAAAATGTCTTGGAGAAAATACCCTTTGAATAAATATCCTAGGAAGAATATCTTGGAGAAAATATCCTTGGGTAAAATATCCTAGGAAAAATATCTTGGATGTCCTTAGAGAATACATCCTTGGAGAAAATATCCTTGGAAAAAATTTAATTAGAATAAATGTCCCTGGAGCAAATATCCTTGGAGAAAATATTCTTGGAAAAAATAAAATTGGAAAAAATATTCTTGGAAAATATATTCTTGGTAAAACCATCCTTGGAAAAGATGTACTTAGAGAAAATATCCTTGGAACAACAATCAATGGAAAAGATATCCTTGGAGAAAATATCATTGGAAAAAATATCCACGGAAAAAATATCCTTGGAGAAAATATCCTCGGAAAAAATATCCCTGGAAAATATTATTGCGGAAAATAAAATATCCTTGGAATTAATATTCTTTGAAAAACTATCCTTGGAAAAAATATCATTGGAGAAAATATCCTTGGAGAAAATATCCATGTGAAAAATATCCTTGTAGAAAATATCCTTGGAATACATATTCTTGTTAAAACTATCCTTGGAAAAAATATCTTTCGTACAACTATCAATGGAGAAGATATTCTTAGAGGAAATGTCCTTGGAAAAAATATCCTTAGAGAAAATATCCTGGGAAAAAATAGCCTTCGGAAAAATTTTCTTAGAAAAACTACCCTTGGCGAAAATATTCTTGGAACAATATACTTGGGAAAAACATCCTTGGAAAAAATTCCTTGGAAAAAATAGTGTTAACGTTCTTGATATTTATATCATTATCATTCTTTTTATTAAGATGGCTTGATAACTGCTTTATAAATTAAATGATAATGATAACAATAATATAATAGAAATAATAATAATATTGATAAGCACAGGGACGACATTCTGAACTGTTTTAGGATTTATTATAAGTACATTGATTATAATAGTGGCTTCAATTCTCTTTCATTTGATTACAGCGAAATGATATGTATACACACACACACACATATTATTTCATACGTACACACACAAACACACACACAGGACATATATATATATATATATATAAATATATATATCATATATATATATATAATCTGTGTGTGTGTTTGTGTGTGTAAGTGTACGTATATACCATTTGGGCATATAATAATTTAATGGGAAAAAACGTGAATAATTTTTCCTCATTCCTGAGAAGCTCTCGTGAGGAGGAAAAGAATTATAGACTGATTCAAAGTCGAAATAAAAAGATAGTCTCCACAAATAATGCCATTGACTTTAATAAAAATTGTATGTATATATATACATATATATATATATATATATATATATATATACATATATATGTATGTATATATATAATATATGTATATGTATGTATATATATAATATATGTATATATGTATGTATATATACATATATAGACATACATGTATATCAACATATATGACATAATTCATGGAAAACATAAAATGAAAAGAACGGAAGAGGAGAAAGCTGGAACTAGAGGCGAGGCAAGGGAGAAGTCATTTCCCAGGAGCCTGTGTACATTTACGGCCTCAGCAAAGGTCCTCATCGTACAAATGCGAACTCGTAAACCCAGCACCAAGCCCACCGAAACACGTGTTTCCCTTCACTAATAAAAGGGCTTCATATCGAGCAGGGAATGTCTTCCGAACATGTGGTCCAGCGGGGTGTTAAACGAATAGTGCGCGCGCGAACGTGTGTACGTGTGTGTGCGTGCGGGTCAGTGGGTGTGCCCTGCCGATATGCTGGTTTATAAGTTTTTTGTTTTTATTATTTAGTTTCGTGAATAGGTTTTACCCATAGAGGAAATATGTCTTTTGCCCTTCACTTTTAGTTTAATTATTATAGCCTTGAGTACCAATGCTTGGCTTGGAAGCCTATATTTCATAAATATTCTTTTTCTGCATTAAGATAATTACATCGGTCTAGTTTTTCCGAAATTATGTTTCGTTCATACACACGCTGTTTCCTTGTCTGTCGTCACTGATTTGTTGTAATTAATTTTAGTATACATATATGTATATATATATCAATTGAAGTATATATATATATATATATATATATATATATATATATATATATATACACACACACACACACACACACACACACATATATATATATATATATATATATATATATATATATATATATATCTTCCTAACTGAGGAAACCCATTTCCATTTCATATATATATATATATATATATATATATATATATATATATATATATATATATATATATATATCTATATATATATATATATGAGATCTCCTACCTGAGGAAACACCATTTCATATATATATATGTGTATATGTATGTATGTATATATATATATATATATATATATATATATATATTATATATATATATGTGTGTGTGTGTGTGTGTGTGTGTGTGTATGTGTGTGTGAGTGTGTTTCTTCAGTTAGGAAAATCTCAAATATCCGACTTACTTCTGAAGACCATTTCTGGTGCACGATTATTTATACTGTGGTAGACGTAATTCAAATAGCAGTAATGTCACGTCCTGTTTTGTGGTTTGCCGATGTTCTTTGCTATTTTACATGATGGTTTACCATCGGAGCCTATGCAGAATTTATTGCAGTACTGACTGCGAGTCTTTTGTTCTAAGGTGTATATGTCTTTGTTTCAAGAGCCATAAAATCTACAATGAAAATATTGAAGATTCTGACTTTTGATTCGTTTTAGAAAATCCCTTCCAAAGTTTTTCACTGATGTTGTTGAACGCGGTATGGACAGGTTTTGTTACCCCATGACTTGTTGCTGTATCTTGCAAAAATATACAAAAAATACTCTGCAGGGCTACAGAGTAACTGATCACAAAAGAAACAAACTTTGCTCCACAGAGCGTCACCATCGAAATCACAGTCAAGAAAAGGATAAACCCACCTGCCAACTACTAAGTACAGCCTTGAACAAACTTGACACTTTTCTGACTTCTTATCAGATCTCCTCAGGGGGAGAGACACTTGTCGAAAAAAAAAATTAAGTATATTTCAGTTTAGCCAGACCACTGAGCTGATGAACAGCTCTCCTAGGGCTGGCCCGAAGGATTAGATTTTTTTTTTTTTTTTTTTTTTTTTATGTGGCTAGGAACCAATCGATTACCTAGCAAAGGGATCCGAACCACATTATATCGAGAAATTAATTTCTAATCCTAGGAGCCACTGAGGTCCTGGTCAAACCTAACCACATGCTCTATGTGAAGGCACAGGTTTCACCAAGAGCAAAGGGAGAAGATCTAGTGATCTAACTAGTAATATACGCTTACAGTGAGCGGTTTCCTGTTCCTCTCTGCCGGCACCTTAAGTCTAAAACTTTCACTCCAATACTTTGATCATCACTTGCAACACAACATTGACCATATAAAACTGTTACGTTAGATCTGAGAAAATAGTTCCAAAAGGAATCCAAGCCACATCCCACTTAGACAGCTCACTGCAAGATGTAACCCTTTCAGATGACACTGTGGTGAAGCTCGGTTTAACTGATTTTTCTGATTTTTGCTGCGGCTACTGCAAGAACCACAGTCTTCCTCTTTCGTGAACTAACTGCGTGGTCAAATGGAGAACTTGGTTCGAGAGAAAGGTTTTATTTCCTAGAACTCGATTAGCAAAGTAATTTTGAATTAATTTTTCCTTCCCTTAACAATCCGGTCATCATGGCCGGCTCATCATTTGTTGAAGTTGAACATGTGAATTGCATATACATTGAAATAATAGGCTTATTTCTTATAGACTGGTAAGACTGGTTGTAGCAGTTCATGTCAATGATTTTTCTCAGTAAGAAGGCATGTATGCGAGTGACATTTTCTTCATCCCACGCGACTGACCCACCGGCTTCGACACCTGAAAGCAGATCGATCGATATTCTAATGCTTGTAGGTTTTGCTATCACTTTTAGTTAGGATTTGTCCAATCAGACGACATGAACGCTAAACACAGTTTCATGTTTACATAACATGAAGGCCGTTACTCTTAGATTATGCTTCGTCTTCATCATCGTCTTTATCAGAGAGAGAGAGAGAGAGAGAGAGAGAGAAGAGAGAGAGAGAGAGAGAGAGAGAGAGAGAGAGAGAGAGAGAGAGAGAGAGAGAGAGAATGTTTATGTCTTACTATGAAAAGGAGTTATGGTAGTTTCTTAGAAGATGAACAAAACGTACAAAAACTTCAACTTAATTTGTAAAGTCATGCTAGTCTTGTACAGTGAGAAAGTCTACGGATACTTTCCGACAATTTCACTAAGCCCAGAGTTCTAATGAGATTAAATAATAATCAAATGCATGATTACGTGCGGTTCCCTTTAAAGCAATGTATTGCCGTAATGCAAAGTTATATAGGTTGCCTGTGAATCATGTATCCACCAATATGAATAATGAAATACTTTGGCCTTGAGCAGCAATATTCAACCAACTTTAAGTATATATTGGTGCATATGAAGTTGGGTAGAATATTCCTACCTGCTTGTCGAGACAGTTGAATGAAATAGAATTTGACTAAACCACTGTCTGAGGCGGTGATTTTTCATTGCGAGATTATAAGCTGAAACAATTTTTACTGGTCATGTCCCTAACTAAATCATGACTCAGAAATTACTTCAATGCACTAGTTTCAAGACGAATAAGCGATGTTGTAAATGCTTCTGATATTTTTTCAGTAGCGAAGGATGACGCTAAGTAAAGAGTGTCGATGTTGATTAAACATTATGAGTGGAGGAGCTTGGGACCTGCAATATCACAAATGACCGTATAAAAGTGTACTCGAGTAAACCAAGAATATTGTTCAATTAATGATGGTTCGAGTTTAAGCTAAGGTATGTACTGACCAGATGACCAGGAATGGCGCTATGATTATACCGGGAATATAAATTTAAGTGAATATGAAAAGATACTGCACAATTAATCAGCTAGGAACTGCCTTATATAAATGAGCACCATGGAATAAGTCAAACTATTATGCTGAAACAGGGAAGTGGAACATCTCTGTCAAGATCAGACGAAGACTTGCTTAGGAGGACTAAATTTAGTAGCTCTTGAAATTATACTCAGTCGCATTCAATACATGGTGGTACATCCTAAGTAAATCACAAAGTCAAAGTTTACGCTTTTCTTTAACGAAAACTTTAATGTCGAAGAAAAGCCTGTGGCCATAAATAAGACCTCTCTAAATATTTCCGAAAAATTCTTTCTTCCTTGAGACAATGCCCATACTAGAGCGATCATAGATAAATGTGAACCTCTTACCGAACCAAATGTAATGGGATGCTCATACCAGAATTTGCACAAAAATTTATACAGCGCTGATTATTGCACATAAATTTCCGACTTCGGACACCCAAATACGCGGTCTCTAAATTGACCACACGAGTACTTCGAAATACAGCTGATGCAAAATCATTGCGATTAAAAGGGCCAAACTCGTAAAAATGCTAATAATTCCTCAAACAGACTAAAATGTATGAGCTTTTTACCGACATGAGACTCTAGCTCTTCATGAAAGATGGAAAGAATCTTAAGGATAAACCTTCCTAAAGTAGATTAACATCAACCGTGCATTTGATGTCTAGGCCAGTCCCTTACGACGCTGCTGATTGGCTGTTGATAAGCCAGTCACAGGGCTGGAAACTCTCAGTCTCTCTCGAGAGTTCACATGGGTAGGATCTATGTTCCACATCTCCTGAGAGATACGTCTTTCAAAAGTATCCCTCAGGAGAGGTGGAACATACATCCTGCCTAAGTGAACTCTCGAGAGAGACTGAGAGTTTCCAGCCCTGTGGTTGGCTTATCAACAGCCAATCAGCAGCGTCGTAAGGGACTGGCCTAGACATCAAATGCACGGTTGATGTGAATCTGCCCTAGTGCTTAATTTCTCTAGATCAGTGGTTCCAAACCTTTTATTGGCCACGCTCATCCTGATCAACTCTAAAATCCTGATGGCCCCTGCGCTGATATATAATTCTTATTATTCAAAAAGTGAACTCCTACTCACGTGGAGAGAGCCTAAAAGGCCCTTCATTAACTTGGTTGAAATAAGCTTCCAAAGAACATGGCATTCATGGAAGAGAACAATATAAGAACCAAAGCACAGTTAAAGTTCCGTAAGAAATTACTAAGAAATTATAAAAAAAGAATATTAAGTTCTATTAAACTGCAAATAATAATAATAATAATAATAATAATAATAATAATAATAATAATAATAATAATAATAATATTAATAGTAATATTCACTGGTGAGAGAGAAGAGAGAGAGAGAGAGAGAGAGAGAGAGAGAGAGAGAGAGAGAGAGAGAGAGAGAATATTAAAATATCTGTGGATTGTCTCATACGAAAACAGCAAATAAAGTTTCAAAACATATAATAGAGAGTGAAATGTCTACAATAGAAAATAATTTGATTTAAAGCCTTTTCTCTGTACTACTTCCATCATTTGAGTTGCTGTACAATGGAGTCAAGGTAACTATCAAATTCAAAATACTTTAAGATAAGATGACTAAAGTTAGTCTTAGTGAGATCCTTGTGCTTCATGCCTGCAGCTGCAGAGAGACTTTATATAATTATGGCACTCATTTAGTCAGCCTCAGTCTCAAATCACCGCGTTTAGCGACAACCAGTCGATTTCTTTTCTTCAGTAGCAAATCATTTGCAGCACTAAAGCCACATTCAGCCAATATAAAGATGGTAACAACAATTTTCTTGCAAAGCTGCTTGAATTTGGGTATTTAGTTTCTGCCATTTTATGGTTGTAATGACGGTAATAATATATCATATACAATACATATGCAATTACACACGAACATACACACAAGTATTTCTAAATATTCATAATGTATATACACCGTAGAGTACTTGCTCAGACTTTCTAGAAAAAATCACCGTCAAAAACTCATTCTCGAATTGCCCGCTTTAAAAATCTAATTACCCACCTGTGGGGCGTACGTTAGCGTTGGGAACCACTGCTCTAGATCCATATCGCCCTTTCTCCGATGACCAAAGCCATCCATCTCGTGCAAGGGCTTCCACTAACGTTGTCGAGGAATAAGGCCTAAGTGCTCAATCTAAACCTCAAAACTTACAGACTGCAACTCTGCACAAATCCCTGATCTGTAATTACTGATGCTAGTTTTGTTCAAGTCTGCACAGATCCTTAGTCTATTACTAATACCAGTTTTGTTCAAGGAAATATATCTTTCATTACCAATTTTTACTATAGTAGATTCATACCAACAGTGCATTTGATGTCTAGGCCAGCCCCTTACGACGCTCCTGATTGGCTGTTGATAAGCCAATCACAGGGCTGGAAACTCTCCCAGTCTCTCGAGAGTTCACATAGGCAGGATGTATGTTCTACTCTCCTGAAAGACGTATCTCTCAGGAGAGGTGGAATATAGATCCTACCCATGTGACCTCTCGAGAGATTGGATTATCAACACCCAAGCAGGAGCGTCGCAAGGGACGGGCCTAGACATCAAATGCACGGTTGATGTGAATCTACTATAGGTTCTTATTCATCTTGTAGGCATAAGGGATTTCTCACCAGGAGTATTAGTGCAATACCTGTCGTCCTGAAGGTCTGCACCTTTTGCAACAGTCGGTTGCCCCACAGGAGCATAGAGATAATATTCATCAGGAAAAGCTATTACAAAATCTATTGCAAGGGCCATCTAACCTACGCAAGTACTCGTTAAGAGTATCCTAAAGGGGTATTATTCAAAATGGAAGACTACTGGAATGGTATGTCTCTTTCTACAATTGAAGGCGCCCCATAGAAGCAGCTGAGAAGGATATCTTTTGTAAGGGAGAACTTCATGAATGTAAATCTGTTGTAGGAAATTACTAACTTTGCTTGTCGTAAATGCTATACTCGTAATGAATGGAACCAGACTCCATCAGCACTGCTATGATTTTTGAACCCGTAATAGAAGTCAAACTGTTTTAGGTAATATATAACTCCAGTTGAATGTAAATTCGATATACACATATTACAAAAAACAAAGCACACACACATATATACATATATATACATTACACATATGTACAATAACTGCCAAAAAAAAAAAAAAAAAAAAAAAAAAAAGAGAAAACCTCTTATTTTCGACTGCGGAGCGCACCCACCATATGCACATCGTCGTAAAAAGTCCTCCGCCGAGGGTTTGTTTAGCGAGGGCTTAACAGTTTCCCAATATATTCGGGCCCTCCTTAAACTGCAGCAGGCAGAGGGAATCGTGACCGCTGAATATTAGTCTTTTCAGCGGTTGGTCCTGCCACCCACTACTTTAACTGCCAAAGCCACTTTGGAATCGCCCAGGAGCGCGCGAGAGCGCCTCTCTCATCTCGCGTGAGCAAGCTCTTAAGAGCTTCCACGTAGATCTGCTAGAATGATCTAGGGGTCTAGGACCAGTTGCTTAATTACGTAGACCCATTGAGAGAGAGAGAGAGAGAGAGAGAGAGAGAGAGAGAGAGAGAGAGAGAGAGAGAATGCAGAGTTGACGTGACAAAAGTATGTTAACGTTTCATCATTCTTTTGATTGCAGATTGCCTAAAGATAAACCGACTCCAGGGCGTAGTTTTCGTCATGTAAATTCACTAGATATTGTCTTTGTCTTCTGCTTCTTATCCAGGGTTTCTTGTGACTTTTCCTTTTTTATTTTTTTTATCTGGTCCTTTTCTCTTTGGTGAGCACTGGCGTGATTCCTCGCCCACTTCCCTCCCTGTCCATTAGCCTCAGCGTCAGTTTGCCGGAATATAGGTCTAAATCAACAATGCCTCGCGAAGGAAGACTTTTCTATTATCTTGGCGAGGCGCTGAGGGGGTTCCTAGTCTTAAAACAGGATGATCTGATGGGGTCACGCTCTCCGAGGCTAAGGGAGGAGCCTTTTCCCCAAATTTGGGCTTTCCTGCTTGAAAGGAAAAGATGGAGAGAAAGAACAGCCCAGTCATCCAGATTTCAGCGTCCAGCAAAGTAAGAAATAAAAAATCTTTTGTTCATATTCACCCCGCTCAGAATTTTCAGTCACTGTTTGTTTCTTACGGCGTTTTGAGAAGGAATAGTGAGAGGGAGAGGAGATGTGTATTAGGGGTTCGACGTTATGCTGATGAGCCATTAATATAGTAATGAGAAGTGCCAGAGTTGTTATAGAAGTTTTCTGCTTAGGGTGCTTATCTCTGACGCGACTTTCAAAGAGTGACTGTTGTTTGGTTATTCTGTGAGATGCCCTGTTACAGGAAACGGCTCACAGTAAGTATTTGTTTTAAACATTCATACTTACACATGAAATGGCGATGATCCCCATGGACACCAACTATCCTCTTCGCATACCTACCCAGAGGGCTCTTCAGCAGCGTGTCGATATCCTCACACTCATTGCGCCGTTCGCCTTTGTCTGCAAACACTCTGTTGCTTCCTAAAGACTGAGTGTCCCCCTTTCAGATACCTCTTCCATTCCTCTGTCCATCCCCTTCTAAGTCTTCATCTCTTTCTTCCTCTGAACACTTCCGAATTGTGTGCTCTTTCAACCATCACATATTCCTACTTCTCTTGTCATTTGCAAATCAGAGCAGAGTGAGGGGTTGCAGCCTCCATAACCTAGGCCATTTAGTGGCTTCTGTACCAAGTAGTGCGGCTAGAATGTTACTTCTGGGCATTCTACAAGGATGGGAATGTGATTGCCATTGTCCTCATGTGAAGGGAGTCATCTGATGGGTGCAATATTTGCTCTTATCTTTCAGTTTAGAGGGGAGAAGCTGGTGTTACAAACGTTCAGCTGTCCGGCTTCTCAAGCACACACACACACACACACACACACACACATATATATGTGTGTGTGTGTGTGTGTATGTATAACTGAATCACGAAAGTTTGGAATGTGATAAATCCATAAATAAAAGCATTAGCCGCGAAGGAAAGATAAACAACGGAGAAACTCCGTTGTTTATCTTTCCTTCGTGGCTTATACCGTAAATATATATATATATATATATATATATATATATATATATATATATATATATATATATATATATGTACGTATCTGTATTTCATGCAACTTTATGTTCTTTAGTTCCGATTTTCCATTGCAGTATGGTAAATATTTCCAAGGAACCAGAATTTAGACTAAAGCTTGTTCTCCAAATTCTAAGATGGATGACAGAATTTCTAAGACGAAAGGACTAGAAAATGTACATGTATGGCTTGTTCATCCATTCACTACTTACTCTGTTCCATCTTTCTATCCTTCTTTCGGAGAAGGTTTACGTGTTTATTTTTAATAGCATTTTTTTCCTTTTTGGCAGATGGCGTACGTAAGTGTTGTCTTTTAAAGTAGTTTAAATTAGGTTCTCAATAGCATTGCCAAGTACTCTTCCTTCCTTACTGTCACACTGGCATTTTCCTTTGCACATTTTGTTTTCCATTTTCTCTAAATGAATCTGAAAGAATCGCTTCGGCAAAACTTTGCCCGTATTTAAAACTACGTTTACTTTTTGCTTCATTTGTTTCTTTCTGTCTTTGGAAATTACGAACTGACCTCGTTCATTATAAATGAAGGAATATCTCATTGTGCTTCATAAGCATTTGATGAGATTATTTTTGAGGCAATTAAGTGACGATTTTTGTTGTTAAAGAAAAGCTATAGGACACAGAACTTCGAAATCTCCGTATGAATACCTGTTAATGCGCGCGCGTGTGTGTGTGTGTGTGTGCGTGTGTGTGGGAGAGCGTGAACGTTGCTTAAAGTGAAGAATAAGGTGATGGTTAAAGACTGTAAACTTTACTTCCACTCCGTAGGGAAATAAATAAGTTTCAGCGAAAGAATTTTAAGAGCCGGCCATACCTTGGGCCATACTGGTACATTTTAAATCATTAGTCTGACTTGACATATCCTTACTTAATACTTGCCCAGTTCTACTGGTTCTGAAAATATCTCTATGTTTAGACAAAAGGAGAGTTACATCTCCTACAGTTTATCAAAACCTCCGAGATCTAGTGAAGAGAGTCAATTACTAGGAGAGATCCGCTGACATCTTGGTCCCTCAAACGAAATGGGGAGGCGTAAAATTCATAACAAATGAAGAAGTCAAGAGAAAGGAAGAGAGAGTGAAAGATGTTGAACAAAGCGAAAACTCTCTCTCTCTCAAAAGAAGCCAGGCGATCCCTTCGCTCTGATCTTCAGACCCAGTATCATCGCCCTGTGTCTCGGGATAGCTGGGCCGCCGTAACCCATAAAGCTTTAATCAAATTACCAGCTCGAAGGGGGATAATTTTTATTAAGCCATAAAGGTTGAAGGCGGACCGCAGGCGGCCCGTACTGACTCTACCGTCAATTAGAGGGGCAAGACCCTAAACCTACAAGATCGGAGAGCTATTTAAGGCCTCTCCTAAACAATACTCACATGCGCGCGCGCGCGCACGAACCCACACGCTCTTAAACCTAGTTCAATCAAGCGTTTTTACACCAGCCATGTTATTAACACTGTTTTCCCTTCTCCATTTTTCAACCGCGCTTTTTTTTTTTCATGAAATTTTCAATTACAGATCTTTTTTCACGTAAATTTGAGGCCTACGAACACGTGAAGGTAATGAAAGATCGAAGGGAGTGGAATGTTTTCCAAAATGAAATACAATAGACAATAAATAGGAATGTACACTCGACAAGAAAACTGAAGATACAGTTTTCATTAGCTTTCGCTCATCGAATTTCCCATTTGATTTTACTGAAAAGACATAATATCCCTAAATTTAATCTAGAATATGAAAATACACTGCAAATTATATTATATTAGTTAAAACTGCAAAACAAAACCGTTCAGATACTTAAAAACACGATATATGTCCGAAGTAATTGAAATTTCTCAGATGGATTCGTTCATAGAGATCTGGTAGATAGAATGTGAATTTCTGATTGTAGTACTATGTATCACGACGATAATACATACTCGTTTTCCTTCATGAACGGGGATATTATTGTATCATTGTAAGTGGCGAATGCAATTATTTTTAGCTTCTACAAACTCATGTTTGTATTTCAAAGCGTTTAATGTTAGCTGACGTCAATGGCAGCCAATGTTGCTAAGGCTAAGGTAGATTGAGCAAATCTAGTTGCATCCGCAAGAGCGTTTTCTATGATGTCGAGGAGCCCTAGAACTTCGAGCGGGAAAGCGCAAGTCACTGGATACTGGCTTACGTAACGGATTTCACACTTGGATTACTTTGACGTTGACATGGATCGAATGCTAGTTGCTGTTTACAAAGCTACCGTCTTTAAACATAAATCTTTATCAAGGTTAAAGTAGCATGTCAGCTCAAAGATTTTCTGGCTATATGCTCCCATTTCAAAGCAGTTCGTAAATGCATTTCTTTGCTGCGAGGCTGAAAGATCTCCCAACACATCAGCATCATTTGCACGATATAAAACTTTAATTACCTGTGCAATACATATTGAGTTATTTGTGGTAATAACTATTTTTACTTAACACAGCTTTTTTCGGGAATGATTTGTGGATGAAACCCGATTTTCAAAAGTACAGATTATATCAAGAGAGCAAGAATGACCGCAGCCTGTGTCTAAAATTTTCCACGTCTTTTTACAATCTTTGAATTTATGGCAACTGTCGAATGAAATCAAGATTAGGGTATGAATTTCTTAGAGAATTAACTTGAATATTATGATCCTTCAAATTTTATCTAGCATAGTGCAGCACGATCTTGGCAGTCATATCACCCCGTTTCCCAGGTATCTGTGCACCAACTCACCACTCTTTCTTCTGCCTTCTCCCGTCACAAGTCCGTCACCAATAATTTCTCTCTCTCTCTCTCTCTCTACTCTCTCTCTCTCTCTCTCTTCTCTCTCTCTCTCTCTCCACTTCTAAAACATACTTTAAAATATATATATATTACCACTCAATCTCCCAAAGAAAATATAATGAAATTAAGTAGTTATAAATAGGCCTAAGCTTTCACGTAAGCAGATTTTGCTCTCTCTCTCTCTCTCTCTCTCTCTCTCTCTCTCTCTCTCTCTCTCTCTCTCTCTCTCTCTTTTAAAACACATTTGAAAAAATATTATCACTCAATCTTTCAAAGTAAATATAATGAATTAAGTATCTCTATAGATAGGCCTATGCTTGTGCTCTCTCTCTCTCTCTCTCTCTCTCTCTCTCTCTCTCTCTCTCTCTCTCTCTCTTTTGAAAAATTTGAAAAAAATATTGTCACTTAATCTCTCAAAGTAAATTTAATTAATTAAGTATCTCTATCGTCATAATATTTCATTCTTTACTGCATTGTTCCTCACGATTTCCACAAGTACTGACCAAATTTTAAAACACTTTCTCTCATTGTTTAAGATCCGTCTTCAATTACGCATGAATGTTACGTCAGTTTAGTGTCAAACATTACTTATAAATAAGGTTTCACAGTAGGTTTTAAAAAAGGATGATCGATATTCTACCCTGAACTGACGTTACCAAATCAACATTAACGAATAATATAGAGCCTGTTTCTACATTTAAGTATAAATTATTAAAGGACCTCTACAGAATCTTTATGGTGCAAAGTTAATGGAAATCTAGAAAGCAACAAACGCTATGATTTTGAAGCTCCGCCCCCTTTCTAGAGTTGCCAGGTGTGGCATTATTGAACACTATATGTCCGAAGATTTAAAAAAACTGTATCTTAACATTCCTTGCCGAGTGTACCATAAGCAATACTTGAATAATTTTTTAATGCATTAACCGCCCATGATCTTTATTCTAATTTTTACAGGTGGTAGATGTTGCTCTGTAGATGTTGCATTTTCCTGTTTGGTCAATGTAGAGTGAAAGCAAATTATCAGCTAAAGCAAAAAAGAAATCAAATTAAGATTACATAAAGATATGTATTCTGCAAGAACAGGCAAAAATCTGTTGCTTTGCTTACACATGCGTAGCGTAATTCACACGAAAAAGAGTGAGTGGTCAGAGCTATACGCTTTCATGCGTCATGAAACTAGCGAAAGAACCATTTTAAGTCAGCAGTTCATCAGTTCATTAGAGAAATCAATCGAAATATTGATTCCGGACTCTTCTCCCTGGCCTTGGAATTCTATCTCAGTCTCGGAGTGAGACTCAGGACGTCATAAACAGTGATTGTCGGCAGGCTTTACAAGACACCTCTGTTTTCTCCCCTCCCTCTACCTTTTGGTTGGCTGCAAAGTCTGCCTTTTGTTACATAGAGGTTACAAACTATCGTAGCTGGTGACTTGTGAAAAGGTGGGGTGAATTGCATGAAAATCTTTGTACTTTATTTTTCATTCATCGTCCTTCGTGGGTCAAAAATAGATTACTTACAATAGGTATCTGGAATTTTACACGACCTATGGACTTGTAACTTGTGAGCCCCTTGGGAAAGGAGATCTCGCATCAGTGCCGGATAAGTCTCCGCCTAATGAGGCCAATAGCAACCACGCAGATTGCCCCAGGCTAGCCCATGTACGAGGGACTTACCACAGCTGTAGTAAGCGGTACAAACTGGACATGCTGCCCTAGGAATTCTCACTGCATTTGGATATGGATAGAATGTAGCCAAAGCACAAAGTACGATATAAAGGGTAGTTGAGCCTTTCAGTATGATGCCCCCTAAACTGCAGATAAGCCTCCTCTGAATCTTATGGTAGCCGCACTTCTACTTGTGATGGGTGTCAGGAAAGGAAAATAATGATTCTTGCGGCTTGACGTGGTGTGAAAGACGTCAGATGGACAAGCATTAGGGGCTTGTAGCGTTATATCATTCCCGATATCACAAAGAAAAGTGAGGGGAAAAAATAAAATACTTAGTGGTAGAGTTCTGAATGGGCTTGGAGAAAGTGCAGGAGAGATGCCATGTGCAATGGTCATTAATTTCAAGGTAAGAAAGCTGGATGTTCTGGCAAGGAGTGAAACAAAAGTGAAAGGGCAACGCATGCAGGAATGGGATGGACAAAGAGTGAGTTTGTCTTGCTAGCTGAAAGGTATAGGCCTACGGAAGGGGGCAGCGACTGTAATGTTGGAAAAAGTGTAGTGATGGATGGAAGAGTACAGATGTCTTAATGCGAAATTACATAAAGGAGAAAAAACTATAATGGTGAATGTGTCTAGATATTTCTTCTATTCTAAGCCACTTCCTCACGCATTCTAAACCCTAAGATGCAGTATCCTGTTTTTATTTATTTATTTTTTTTTTCGATAAGTATACGCGGTATGGAGATTTAAATTTTTTCGCACGCAGAGGGAGTCGAGAATGCCATCATTTTCCCGATATTTCACAGGAGTGAAGACGTTGATACCACCAAGGGGTCCTTCACTCTTTACCAGGCGTTCCTCTCTCTCTCTTTCTTTATATATATGAATATATATATATATATATATATATACAAGTACATATAATACACAAAACATTGCAGGTGCGTGTGTATTTCAGTAGTAAAACGGATCACGAATTCGACAAGAAATCAAACAAGTAATAAATAAACAGTCGAAAAGAAAAAACATTGTAGCAAAGAGGCGACTGGGAATACTCTTCTTCCCACTGCTCACTATCCCACGAAGAAAAACGAGCGATAGCGTCGAGAATTCCTCTCACCCTTGTTAGACTCGGTGATCGACAGCATGACAGAAGTTGCGATGGGCGGAGAGATAGTGAGCCGATACGTTTGATTCTCCCAGCAACATTTCCCTAAGCAAAAAGCGTCGTGGTTGCGGAAGAATGATGGATGCGCGCGATAGGATATAGTCAAGCAAAGGAAACGTGTATTTGTAGGTGCTGTGTCGGTGGAGATATCGGGTAGATGTAGTTGAAGATCGTATAAATTTATGACAGGAAGTAACCGTGATTGGTGGTGGACGGATGATGTCGAGAAAAAGATGATTGAACTAGATAATACTGATGCTGTATTGAGAGGAATCGATAGTTAAATGGTCACTACAAATTGGTAACTGAAGAGCGTCCAATTATTTTATAGAGATTCAACTGTATAAGAACCGGTTCGCGTTGGGAGCAACAGAAATATGAGCTCTCTTTGCATGAGGACTAGATAACCAATTATCTGTAATCATTTTGTGAGGTTCACTTCGAAGCCATATAGATAATTCTTAACATTTTCATCAAGTTTTTTATTTTAAATTTGTTCGAAAAGTTCAACCACTCCGGCCGCGGTTCCCTTACAGAATTCGCAGACAGATAACGGATTTTTAATTTTCTGTAAAAGAAAACTACTGAGATGGTTATTTGTCTGTTGCCAGTCTGCACACTTTCTGTCCGCCCTCAAATCTTCAAAACTACTGAGGCTAGAGGGCTGCAAATTGGTATTTTGATCATCCACCCTCTAATCATCGAACTTAGCAAATTGCAGCCCTCTAGCCTCAGTAGCTTTGATTTTATTTGAGGTTACAATCAGCCATAATCGTGCGTCTGGCACTGCTATAGGCGCCAACAACACAGGCGACCACTGGGCCATGGTTGAAGCTTGATAGGCTGCGGTTGAAAGCTTCATGGACAGTGACTGAGAGTTTCATAAAGCATTATACGCTTTACAGAAAATTGGAATTTTCGGTACATTTTTTACATTTTCTTTTGTTAAAGTCACAAGAGTAATAGGTAAGAGGTAACGGTGGATAAGAACGCAAGTAAAAGAAAAGATGATAATAAAGATGAATGTCCCCGACGTCTCTCATGTAAATTCTGGTTGAATTACAGTAGTTTGGACTCTGAGAGGCAAATCTAGGATGACGAAGCTTTGAGAAACACGGTTTTGCAGAAAATGATTCGAAAATATCAAACGCGTTGCATGTCAAAGGCAATTCTGGAATTTCCTTGGTCTGAGGTATTTTGACTAAGTCTAGGATTTGAATTATTAGTGTATTGACAGTGGGCCATTAAATGCCTTTTAACAAAACTACGAATTACTGTTGTGTAAGAAAGTTTTGGTTAAAACGGAATGAAGAAAAGCAATGAATGGAGATGCAAGATGGTTAAAAGTATTTCTAAAATGAAAGATGAATATTGTAATCGACTAGGCTGTAGAGTTTCTAACTCTGAGTGCAAAAAGCAAAGAAGGATGTGACTATTTTGTTTTTGTTACTGTGGTTGCGCTCCAGAAAATGAGCTGTACATTTTATACTGTACGACAAACCCTATACTAGGGGAGATTGGCTACTGAGATTTTCCTTTTTCAGATGTACTGTCGGCCAAAAAACTAGTGGCAGAGTTTCATAATTTTTCGTTCACCTGCCTGACGCACGATTCATGCCTTATTTATCTATTTTTCTTTTCAAAGACGGAAGAAATCATGTGTAATGACGTTAAAAACAGTCACTGATATCTTTAGAACATTATGTTATGCTATTGTGTAAAACTATTCTCCATATAGCAATATTGACGTGAACGAAACGAAGTGATAAAAAACGTCATATCACAACCACAGATATACGTTACCAAATAGGTAGGAGATACCTATCACTGGTAGTATCGCATAAAAATAGTCATTAAATTATCATTTCAATATTAAGATGAAGGTAGTTGAACTATTTTTGCAGAAAACATTGGAATCTCACAAAATATCAAATAAAAAAAAAAAAAAAAAAAAAAACAATATCCTAACAGTGTGAACCAGGCTACCTCACTCTATTGCTTTTGATGTTATGTGCACGGGAATCTAATGTCAATATGTCATTTATCGGTCTAAGAAACATCCCTCGATTAGCGAGAGAATTATTGCACTGCATTCGGTGCAAGTTCCTGTTGGAGAGATATCAAGAAAGCTCAATAAACCGGAGAGAATCATACATAGATGAATCAAATTGTTTAAAGAACGGCAAAATTTAGAACATTGGCCTAGAGGTGGAACACCTCGAAGCACCACAAGAGAGCAAGACACTATAGTAGTGTAAATGTTGCTGAGCAACATTCATTTGTGAACTTTGAATTCTAGTGCCTAGTCACGACATTGCTGAACCAGGAATCATAACTAGCTCTACACTTATGACTGGTGTCTGATGAATACTTTAGATGGAGAGGAAGAGATTTTTAAATCTACGCTTGAAATCTTTGATAGTTGTCTAATGAATAAGTCTAATGAATAAGCAAACTTATCTTTGATGGATGAGAGATTCAGTTAGGCTTACTCTTTTTGTGTTGTTTTTTTATAGGTGGCTAGTGAATACCACGGATCGGGAGGGAAACAGTTTCAATGATGCATGCATTTTTTTCTTCAAAACCTAAAGAATACATTTTAGTGGGAGATACTTTATTAACATTGGCCTAATCCTTCCCTCACTCCTCTACGCCACCTCCGCTCTCTTCTACATCTCAGGCGACTTGATCCGACTTCTCGGCGTTCTCGCTATGAACTCCATCGCGTGAAAGCATCACTTATGATAACGGTTATTTTAAAATTCCCCGCACCGACAACGGACGCCTTAAAATGTATGTTTATAAAATATTTTCTGTCCAAAGAAACTTTATCTTTCATTCCACGAAATATGTACATACACTTGATTAAAGCAACCCTTGATTAAAGCAGTAGGTTTTTCTTAAAAACAAAACACAAAACATGAAATAGACTTTAACGAGAACGTCACCTTTCATATTTCTTATCCTTTCAGCTACTTATAATATGCTTATGGTAGTAGGTCTAGGTATACATGTGAAACTAATTTGAATTAATTTCTATTTAGAAGAAATGAATAGCTACAGAAAGATCAACCTAAGGAAGCTTTAATGAAAGTAAGCCTTTCTTAATATATTCGTCAGTTTTGACTCCCACAGCTTTCCAACGTGTCCAAATGAAACAGGATGATATGCAAGGAATTCAATAAAGACTGAATTATATTCGTTTGATTTTTTTATGATTGCTTTTTGACTTTGAATAGCTGGGTTTGAGTTAATTATGTTAAGCAATTATGAAAATGATAAGAAAAAAAACAGGCGAACATGGCTAATAAAACAAGAATAACGGGAATAATCAAATAAAGCAGATTAATATATATATATATATATATATATATATATATATATATATATATATATATATATATATAATATATATGTCGATTTAAATATTCATTGATATTACGTATCCGAGAGAGTATACTGCTGAAAATAGACCTAAGCTAATCATGTGGGAAAATCAAAAGTCCAATTTAGGCCCACTAAATGTGTCATGCAAATTATTTTATTGATCAAAGGACAAAATTAGTTTAATTAAACTTCGTTTTCAAAGAATGTTAACGCCTTGATGTATTATTTATCGGCTGTAGGAGACGAAATGACAACACTCCAGTGCAGTACGATACGTTGAGTCAAGACTCGAGCGGCGGCAAAGCCAACTTCAAAATCTTCGGTATGCTGTCACGAAGCTAGAATTGAGAATAAAATTAGAAATCGTGGACCCATCGGAATATATTTTCCTTACTTTGCAAAATAATTATCTTTAATACGTTGAATAAGTCTACTCAATTCTAATGTAATTTATTTCACGTATAGCACCTTTGAAAGGAAAGGTTATTTATTGTTAAGTCAATAATCTGGGACCTGCATATGGCAATGTTTCCATGACGAACAATGAATTAAGAAACTACGCCAATTCTTCGTTGGCCGTCTGTACTCTTCCTCTTATAACGTTGATTTTTTTTTTTATTCCTTTTTTCTGTCATTGCTATGATGACTGAGGATTTCCATGATCCAAAGGTTGTACTTTGAGAAATGAGCACAATTTTTTCCTGAGATTTCCCACCCCATAATTTGATGCCTCAGATTGTTGTATAACGATATATTTGATCTAATGTCTGGCGGGGTTATGGTCTTTTGCCTTGATGTTATATTATGTCACGCATCAGATGAAACTTTTTCGAAATCCATATTTCCGGTGTATTGACCATAAGAACGGCAGGAATCGATCAAGGAAATCTCAAAGGTAGAACTGCTAAAACGAAAAGCGCGTAACAGAAGAAATTTTTTTGTTTTCCTTTTTATTTCTCTTCGGACAGGACAAATCTAATAACATCTCATCGATGTTTTGGAAGCATAAAGAGCTGAATTTTGGAATGTTTGCGCCGCAGCGGGTGATTAGAATAACAAAAGAACGTTTTTCTATACTGAATTATCAAATTATAAGGCGAACAAATCTTGGAGCTTTCTTTGTTGGGTCTCTGAGCAAGGATTCTTGGTAGATTATTGCATGACGGACAAAGGCTGCAGTCCAGCAGTGATCCTCACCTGTTTTTACCCCACCGAGTGATACCTTCCTTCAACCTACGTAATAATGAATACACCCATATCCTTGTAATTCCCGGCCCACAGGTAAAAATCTTTCCATCACCCCATGGGGCATCCTGACAAGGCCTGAATGTCAGGGGCAGATCAAAACGGAGGTGAGGGAAGATACCCGGAGAGAGGGAGGGGCGGCAAACAAGGATACACACAGCCCCGAGGGCTTGTAAGTGCTCTTGTGTCAGAACCTTTGTTAACAAGGCTGTATTTATAAGCTCTTGGCAACAACTCGTAGCTTTTAAGTAGCCGAGAGAGAGAGAGAGAGAGAGAGAGAGAGAGAGAGAGAGACGATCCAGGAATCGGAGAAAAGAAGGAAATGGAAAAATAAGAGAACAGTGTCACGATAAGGGAGCTGTTATATATCGCTAGGTTTTGAATGTACTGGGTGACGAAAAGACTTTTCGGTCTCTTTGTCTTTTTTAGCTATTCCTCTTCATGTAAAATTTATGAATAATAATAGCAGAGTTTATCAAGTGAAAAGAACTTTAATAATAGTCCAAAATTTCACCCAGGAACCTACAGGAAAAAATCTTGATCCTATAATTGCAAGTGCGGCAAGGTGGCTACGGAATCAGTGTGGACTCTTATACTTCTATAATGAATTTAGGACTCTTGTGCATTTTCTGGTCTTCCCTGCAAATGGAGCCAGCAGATTTGATCATTAATATATAGCTAAAATAAGCTGTCAGTTCCAAAGAATGGGATCCCCAGAATAATGTTGTGATACAAGACCACCTCTTCTGACCGATCCTAATTTTGCCTTCTTCTTTACAAGTCACTGGTCTCTCCTATACATGATTAGCTGCAGTTTTTGCATGGCAAACTGTAAATACAGGTTTCCAACATCAGAGATCTTGAGATGCTTATATACTTTTTTGCCGCGTTCGTATTTCCATAAACCCATCTAATGTTAGTGTTGCAGTCTCATCGGGCGCCTTTCTTGCAATTTGTTTTCATCATTGATTCAGCATATGCAAACAGAACAGAGAACAATGCCGTTAGTTTAGTGAAAGTAATGAAGTACCTAGCGTGACGTATACTGAGAAAAAAATAGAGGAGGCCACCATAATTCAAAATTCCAACACATATAATGTTTACCAAAGCCACTTGAATTTGGATAAACTTTTTAGTGTATCTCCAAAATCTCACTCAAAATGATTATGTTGTGTTTATATTTTTATGCTTACATTTCATGTTTTGTTTGTAATTATAATTCAGTAGTTGAGACATGCATATACATAATCGTACAATATTAAAAAAAAAAAAAAACTAAAATATGCGCCGAAATTTCTTCGGCGCAATTGAGTCCTCTGTACAGCGTATAATGCTGTATGAAACTTTCAGCCACGGTCCATGAAAGTCTTAGCTACGGCTCAAGAAACTCAGCCAGGTCTGGTGGTGGCCTCAACCACGGCCCCCCGCCCCCCATGAAAATCTTAGCAGCGGACTTTGAAACTCAGCCACGGTCCGGTGGTGGCTTGTGTTGTTGGTACCTATAGGGATGTCAGAAGTATGATTATGGCTAAATGAAATAAAAACTACTTAGGCTAGAGGGCTGCAATTTGGTATGTTTGATGATTGGAGGGTGGATGATGAACTTACTAATTTGCAGCCCTCTAGCCTCAGTAGTTTTTAAGATCTGAGTGGACAGAAAAACTGCGGACGGACAGACAAAGCCGTCTCTATAGTTTCCTTTTACAGAAAACTAAAGACGAACTGACCTTTCAGTCATTATTTGTCGACGCATAACCTGTACTCACTTCATTTAGTAGCTTTGATTTGTTCACTTCCAACTAATTTTATCATTATATCATGATTCATTGGCTCTGAAATATCTGTTTGAATTTACGTGAAGTTATACAATAATTGTCGTCACGAGAAGGTTTAGGTAAGCTTTATTATGATGAAAACAAGTGAACGGGCGGATATATATATTCAAATAACATTATAGCCATTTATCTGTTCATCTGTCTATCTTTATATACATAACATTATATGTGTAAATATACATACACGAGTATATATTATATATATATATAGTATATATATATATATATATATATATATATATATTACTAGATATATACTAGATACTTTATTTCATAGCCGTGGAGTGTGAAACTTTTCATTTATTTCTCTCTCTTTCTCTCTTATTCCGCTACTTTGCGCTGTCGGGAGCTCTCCATGGTGCTGACGGGCTTAGCTTGAGACCGCGCCCACCAAATCGCCGCCCACAACAACCCCATCCCGAGACCTATGCCTCATTCAGAATGATTACAGTGAGAGGGAATTTCGTTACTGAAGTCATTCCTGCACACCTAGGAAAACCTTATCACGTTCATTCTTAAGAGCTCGCTCTTCCGTCCGATAGACCGATGTGGTTCTGGTTACTATTGTTGTTATTAAAAAACACTCATAGTAGTATGAGTCTTGAGATGGAGAGACAAATCCTCAGTTATGTATATACGTCCACATATCTTTAAATAAATCTGTACAGAAAGCTTTAGGGAAATTTTTCGATTCACCTACAGAGGCTTGAGAGCTTTCTGTACAGATTTAGCTTTAGATATAGGTACATATACGTAACTGTGGATTTGTTTATGCATTATGGATAGCTATTGTATGATTTCAAGGTCCTGGTTTATTTCGTTAGACCGACGAGGCTTTTCCTTATCAGCGTTGATGTTATTGTTTGAATGATTTCGTTACTGGAAGTGATTATCTTCTGTGGATTCTCCTCATTCCTTGGATTCCTCAGGTGAAGGAAATATCACCGAGCAAAGATAAGAAATACAAGATATATGCGATGCTATTTTTGACGTAAACATCCTTCATCGTTTCTCTCTATTTCCTGTTTCTGATCAATAACTTGAATAACTTTGGAGTTTTTCTGGGAGACAAGATTTTAAACGTGCATTGGTGACAGGTTAGGCGACAAGTCGGGTTTATTAAAAAGATCTAATAATGGCTTATGGTCTGTAAGAACTTCTACTTTGTTCCCCATCAGTAACTTTTTAAAATGAACCAGCTCGACACTATTGCAAAGAATTCTTTATCTATGGTAGCCATTGATCTCTCGTTGCTGCCCTTTCTCCTGAACTTCCTGCTATAAAAGGCTATGGGATGGAAATTCCCATCAAACTTTTGCATAAGGCAAGCACCTATACCTTCCTGGCTTGCGTCAGTCACTAATGTAAAAGGTTTGCTAAAATCTGGAAACTTCAAAACAGGGGGATTCATTAGCGCGTCCTTGAGCTTTTGAAAACTCTCTGCTTGGGGTTCCTTCCATTGAAATTGAACGTCTTCCCGCAATACATCAGTCAGGGGAGCTGCTATATTAGAGAACCCTTTCACAAAGCTCCTGAAGAAACCGGCGATGCCCAGGAATGACTTAATCTCTTTCTTTGATCTGGGTGTGTGAAAATTCTCTATTGCTTTAACTTTATCGTCATTTACTCTAACCCCTTCCTTAGATATGACATGGCTTAGATATGTGATTTGCTTTTTCAAGAAAGAACACTTGGCCAGCTTAATTTTCAACCCCGCTAATCTAAGCCTCCTAAGTACTTCTGTAAGCACTTCCAGGTGTTGCGCGACCGTGTCTGTTGCGACCAATATGTCATCCATATACACAAAAAACATTTTTGCCCAATACCCCGTGCAAAACTGTGTTCACCAACCTGGTAAAGGTCATCGGACTGCCCGATAAACCGAAGGGCATTCGCGTAAATTCATAGTGTCCCTTGGGCACTGAAAAAGCCGTATATTCCTTGCTACTTTCACTAAGAGGGACCTGCAAAAAGCCCTGCGCCAAATCAATTATGCTATAAATATTATGTACCCCGATTTCAAAAAAAGATCTGGTATGCACGCGACTGGATAGCGGTCAGGGATCGTCTTTTCATTTAAACGTCTAAAATCGTCGCATACGCGGACAGAACCGTCCTTCTTAGGCACCGCTAGCAAGGGAAAGTTGTAAGGAGACACGCTAGGTCTAATGATTCCTTCTTCCTCCCATCTATTGACTTCTTTCTCTACCTGTTCTCTGATTTTGAAAGGTATGCGGTTTGCAGGAATATAAATAGGTCTTGTACCACTCTCCAAATTTACCTTATGCTCTAACACATTAGTCAACCCCAATTTATCACCTTGTAAGGCTACCCCATATCCCCAAATTCTGCAAAAAGCTCGCTTATCGCTTCAACATGTTCACTATAATCCGCATTAGCTAAATGTTCTCTAAATATTCCTTTCCTTGATTGCATTTCTGCCTCTGAAAACTCAGGTTTTCCCTCCACGATAGCCACTGAACCAGTTTCACGACTCCAGTCTTGGAAATCCAATATATACGTATTCCTCTGGTATCTCCTAACTGTGTCATTAGTAACTCCAACCACGTGGTCCCATCCATGGATACACTGTTCACCGATGCCGTGATAATAACCCCTCTAAGCCTCTCGCTATTTTCAATAACACACACATCCGTAGGTTTTTTCACTTCCCTCAATTTTACTTTTACCATAGTCTTTGAACCAGGTAATAACACAATATCCTCGGATAAAACACCTCTATATTTGTGGTAGTATCTCCCCTTTCCACCACCCCATACACATTACCACCCTCAGTATCATCCCCAGCATTGTTAGTATCAGAAATAACGTCAATATTAGTATCAACATCCCCATTCATAATATCATCGCCACAATTGTTATCGCCGTGAACTCCAATAGAATCCCCGCCATTATTATCACCAAGCACATCTCCTTTTTCAATAATCTCCATGTCCTCCGTTCTAATCATGTCCTCATAAGGAAGAAAAACACCAGGTATTCCGACTGTTATCCCATTAACACCCGCATGGATCGAAATCTTGTGTCTCCTACACACAGGATGACCCAGCAAAAGTCTGTTGCCCAACGCAATTCCTTTCATTACCAAAAATGGTTCTGTCAGTACTCTGTCACCGAGAGTAAACTGTATTTGAACACAACCCAGGGTATTTAATCTATGGGCTTGCACATCACACACTGTCTCCGTTGAGGATTGCAAAGGGTAATTGGAAAACATGGATTGATACAAATTATAGTCCATTAAATTTATAGATGCTCCTGAGTCTATACATATCGGGATATCCACATTCCCTACTGTTCCATAAACTATAGGCCTGGGCTCTGGGGCATCCCCCACGATACCACAATGGCATGTACTAATCACCTGTACCCTTTTTGTTGATCGGCCTTCCAAAAATTTCGCCGATCCCTTTGCCCTCTGGTTTGACCCGCCTGGGAAGTCCTTAAATTATAATTACCAGAACCTTGAGGTGTAGGCCTCGCATCTCTCCGTATCTGAGACGGACAAGATTGCCAATAGTGATCGGTACTCTTACACATTCCACAGTATTTAGCTCTACACAATTTCTTTGGATGCTCTGGTTTATTGCAGTTGAAACAGCGCAGCTGCTGTTGCCTTTGATCGATCGATCTTTTGTTATATTCAACTTTTGCACACAGATGGGGAGGAGAAAATTCTGTGTCTCTTTGCATCCTATCTCCCGGGCCTGTCCCATTAAAAATTGTACTATATACAGTGGGACATTTAGACATATGTTTCTCAATTTGGGCATAAAGTAATTCTTCGTCTGAACTAGGTTCAATTTTTTCATCAAAGCTATTCACTATTGCATCCGGTACATCATGCAAGAGCATAAAAAAATAGAGCAGTTTATGTTTATTCTCAAGCGAGACACTACCTCCTGTAAACCATTTAGATGTTTTCAATTTTCCTACCCACTGAGTCAAAAAGTTTTGAACTATGTTCTACAAGGCTATTACTACCCTTCCGTATTTTATAAAGACCCCTAAGGTCCCTTACTATATCTCCGTTTTCCTTTGAGCCATAAGCTGCTTTCAAAAATGCTTGCAAATCAGTTCAGCTACGACATTTTGCAAATTGGAAACTTCTGCAATGATGAGAGAGGTCGCCTTTATTGAAATCTAGCAAAGCTTTCGCCTCTCTAAACGCCTCTATATCATCCGTTATATTTTTTGCGCTTAAATAATTATTCACACCTTCAATAAATATTTGCACTGGCTGAGATAACACACCATCTAAAATTCCCCTGAACGGGCTCACACCCGCACTCACATTCGTTATGTGACGTAACAGCGTTGGGGTACTTTTATCATCCACCATTTTCCTCTCTTTATGGAAGCCCTTATGTTCTATAAGATTCCCCGATCTCAATAACATCAATGTATTTATATACACACAAAACCCAATCCAGAAAAATTAACACAAATTTTCCCCAATAATGGATAACAAAAAACAAACGCGACCCGCGCCCAGTATATCATCCCACGAAAACCAAAAACAAAAAAAAAAAACAAAAAAAAAGGGGAGAGGATAGAAAAGAAAAAGGAAAAAAGGTGCAAAACATTTACTAAGCGATCCAACCCAGTGACACTCAGATTCTCGCCTCTCTCTCTCTCTCTCTCTCTCTCTCTCTCTCTCTCTCTCTCTCTCTCTCTCAGGGCGTGACTCACAACAACCAAAAACCTTCGCTCATATCATTACAAAAAACCCCCCCAATGTCCGTCAAATTTCGAGAGACATCAAAACAAAAACACCCTTCGAGCAAATTTATCATAAACAAAAAAAGAATCAAAACAAAAAAATAAAGGAGAGAAGAAGAAAGAAAACATAAAATCACACTCACATCTTCATATGACTAGAAACCGAATTTGTATACGCATCGCAAATATGCGTAGCCTATTCACCACACTCGTGAAACACTTTAATGTCAAAAATTAAACTTTTTCTCCTCACAGTTTCAAAATGCTGGTTTTCATGAATCACTAACCGGCTAACACTGAGATGCAGAGAGATACCCAAGTAACCTACGCTTCGAACACCACACCAAACCATTGATTCAGCAAAAAGAACCCCGAGTTGCCTGTGACATGAATATAACCCCTTTTCCTACCAAAAAATATATGCCTAACTAGTCACCAGTCTCTTCGTTAGCGTGCCTACAGCCTATACAATGTACAAAAGGCTTGTTATACCGCTCCCACCACTCTAACCACCCCCCCTCCTTTTGATAAAACTACACAAATTGAAAACCCTTACCTGTTGACAGCGGGTGCCCTCTATCTGCAAACATGTCATTAGGCTATTAAGCTCACATAAATACAGAAATATACTATTTATTACCCAAAGCAGATAAACATAAAATGGAACAGAATGATTAATAAGTCATAGTGATAAAAATCCAAGTCTGCCCCACAAAGAAAACTATTAAGTTACCATTTCACTCTCCTGGCTTAGTCTAAGTAATCACTCCTAGACTCAAAATGTCAATTGTTACATTGTATTAGTCAAGTTTAGAGAATCCCGTCTCTAGTATCATGGTATAGAGCCCATCTGTAATAAAGATATATTCGTTACATTTCTTATAACACAATATTAAGTAAAGAGATACACTTCACACTTCTCTCTTTTCAAAGGCAACTGTTTCTAAGTCATTTAATATATGTGCCATACCTTGAGATGGGGGTTTTCTCCCAACACTTGGCGTTCCCTCAACCGTTTTTCTTCCTATCACAAATGAATGTGTCTTTCCCTCAAGTGCTTTGATCGGTCCAGACCTATGACATACGCACAAACGAATGTACATACCCACCACGCTGGTGGCAACAGTACGGACAGCCACCAGCTTAAAAACGCATACGCATCAGATTCCTTCATTCAAGAAGGTTGTTTCCACAGCGCTTTCTGTCTCCAAGCAAGAGCCGTTAATATAGTATGTATTTCACTAACACATCGATTCATACCTGTAAGACATGTATAAAAAGGACAGAGAGCACAGTAATTCTGGATAAAAGGGACACACAGTGCAGTAGTACCTGGATTAAAGGGACAGTCACAATAGTAATATTAGGATAAAAGGGACAATCACCATAATACTACCTGGAAAACTGGGACAGTCACCATAGTAATACTGGGATAAAAGGGAAAGTCACTATATTATTACTAGGATAAAGGGGTAGCCATCACAGTAATACCTGGATAAAAGGGACAGTCATCATTGTAATACCTGGATAAAAGATACAGTCTTCATACTGATACCTAGATAAAAGGGAGAGTCACCACATTAATACCTGGATAAAATGGGCAGTCATCACAGTAATACTGATATAAAAGGGACAAACATCACAGTAACAGCTTGATAAAGGGCAGTCATAACAATAATACGTGTGTAAAAGGGACTCTCACCATAGTGAAGTTTGGATAAAAAAGGCAGCCATCACAGTAATACCTGAATGAAAGGGACAGTTACTAAAGTAATACATGGATAAAAGGGGCAGTCATCACAATAAAAAGAAAAGCCATCACAGTCATTCCTGCATAAAAGGGGGAGTAATCATCATAATACCTGGATATAAGGGTCAGTCATCAAAATAATACCTGGATAAAAGGGGGCAGTCTCCATCTTATACTAGGATAACAGGGGCAGCCATCACAGTAATACCTGCATAAAAGGGACAGTAACCATAACAATACCTAGAAAAAAAAAGGGACAGTTACCATAGCAATACATGGATAAAAGAGGCAGTTATCACAGTAATACCTGGATAAAAGGGACAGCCATCAAAGAAATACCTGGATAAAGGGGACAGTCATCACAGTAATACCTGGATAAAAACGACAGTAACCATAGTAATACCTAGATAAAAAGAACAACCATCAAAGTAATACCTGGATAAAAGGGACAGTCATCACAGCAATACCTGGATAAAATAGACAGTTATCATAGCATACCTGGATAAAAAGGAAAGCCATCTCAGTAATACCTGGATAAAGGGGACAGTCGATCAGGGGAGTATATCCTGGATGTCAAGACGGTCACTAGTAATACCCTGGATAGATGGAGGGCAGTCCAGGGGCATAGTAATACCGATAAAGGGGACAGTCACCCATAAAGTATACCCGGGGCATAGACAGTCACCATAGTATAGCCTGGATAAAGGGGATAGTCACCATAGTAATACCTGGATGGATAAAGGGGAGCAGTCCCACCATAGTAATAACCGGATAAAGGGACAGTCATCATAGTATACCGGATAGACCATCACCTAGTAATACCTGGATAAAGGGGATAGTCACCATAGTAATACCTGGATAAAGGGGATAGTCACCATAGTAATACCTGGATAAAGGGGATAGTCACCATAGTAATACCTGGATAAAGGGGACAGTCATCATAGTAATACCTGGATAAAGGGGATAGTCACCCATAATAAAGAACTGGATAAAGGGGGATAGTCACCTGTAATACTGGATAAAGGGGTAGTCACCATAGTTACCTGGATCAAAAGGGATAGTCACCATAGTAATACCTGGATAAAGGGGACGTCCCCATAGTATACCCGGATAAAGAAGGGACCAGTCACCATAGTAATACCTGGATAAAGGGGACAGTCACCATAGTAATACCCGGATAAAGGGGACAGTCACCATAGTAATACCTGGATAAAGGGGACAGTCACCATAGTAATACCTGGATAAAGGGGTGGACAAAAGCCCCCCATCCCCCCCCCCCCAAACCCCTATATAATACCGGATAAAGGGGACAGTCACCATAGTATAGCCCATGGTTATACAATTGTGATAGTCACCACTGTAACGTCTACAAAAACCCCTCCCCCTCTCCCCTCTGCCTTCCTTACACTTTTCCCCATCAACCTCAGGTTGAAAATGAAACCTTTTAGTTTTGAAACGTCGCCAACAAATGTATGTTAAGGAGTAACCACCACGGCTTAGAACATTGCGTATATATATAATAATAACTAGCCCATCTCCCAACTTCGACAGGTGCTTTCAGCCAAAGTGAGCTCTGGAGCAGCAGAGTGGCGCTGCAGCACCATCACCTGCTGGAGGTCTACTCCTGACTAAGAGTTTTTCGGTCATGGTACCGAAAGATTGCAAAGCCCACTGCTCTCTGCCTACGGATTTCGGCTAAATTTCGCTTTTGACAGAAGCTGTATTCTAGGTTCGGTTCAACTTATCAAATTTGTGAATTTGTGCTGATTGATAAAGGAGGATAAAGGGACCAAAATGATACGAGAGTTGAGTTTCATAATGAAATAAAAATGGAATGAAATCTTGGAATAGCAAATAAGAATATTGAATGATTAAATGGACGAATTAAGAGTTAGAGTGCAACAAGAACAAGTAAAGAAGAATAATGAAGAGGATCGATTAACGAAGAGTATCATGAAGCACAAAGAGAAGCATAAGAAATGAGGGGAAAGACTTAAAAGGAAAAGGCAAAGAAAAAGGCTAGAAAGATTATGCATAAGTGACTAAAGAAAGAAGACAACAAATATTACAACAGAAAAGAAGGACAAATGAAAAACTTTGGAGAAAAGAAGAAAAAGAGAGGGAGAAACTGAAATGAAGAAGTCATGAGATAGGAATGAATGAATGGGAGAAATAAGTAAATGGGAGAGGTAGCAAAGGGAAGAGGCAAATCAAACAAAGGAAAGAAATATGAAGCGCCACGTTAAAATTTGGAAGATAGAAATTAACTCACACAGATCTAGGCTAATCAACAACTGTTAATGAAAATAATTTTCTGAGGAAATGTTGCCACCAAGAGTGATGACTTTTCCGGCCTGTAATGGACTAGAATCAGTGCAACCCGGATCTGGTTTGATTATCTTGTCGTTAGCTTTTATCGATATGAAGTTTTTCGTAGACTTAAAGCAGATATTATTATTTATAAGGATATGCGAAGGGTACCATTTCCTGTACTGCTGCAGCTTAGTTAGAAAGATAAACACATTTTGTCAAGGACGGTAAAGGGGAAACACATACTGTACAATCCTATTTGAATTTGTACTTGATATTGACAAGTATGAAGTACATTGGCTGATGGAAAAATAGATGGTCAATAGATGACATGAAAACCTGCTTAGAAGGTAATGAACTGAGACGCAGTAGTTTTGCTCCCCAATAACGGCGTAATGTCAAAATTCAAAAGTTAACAATTTTTGTTGTCTAAAATAACATATACCATTTCTCTTCTCTTCTACATTTCAGAAAAAATTGTGAGTTGTGAAGAAAGTGCCCTTTATATGATATTCATTTCACTGACATTTGTAAGAGATAAAACAACAAATGAACACCGGACTGAATCGAGCTAAGCTTCGGTGGGGAAAGAGACAAGCATCCAGGTGCGGACACGTGAATCAAAGAACACCTGTTCTCGATATGTAAATGAGACGTTTACCTGCCACTCAGGGGGCACGAAACGTAATTAGGGATATTAATGAACTCAAGTGGCCGTCAGATATCTCTCTCTCTCTCTCTCTCTCTCTCTCACCTGTTCACGGCTGCTAATGGCCAGTCGCATTTAGGTAATTAAACGTAAACGAGCGCAAGTAATTTACTCCATTTACCACTCCTGACGACTGTCATGTGTCTTTTTAACGATGATCTGGTTTATTTGAAAGGAGATACTGCTGGTTGTATAGGTTAAAAAGAAGCTGCTCCTGATGTTTTTGATTGCCTCGTCATTAAAGTCTATTCACTTAGCAGGATTACCGATTCATTACTGGAGGAAGTATCCTTACACGGTGACTATGGTAGGATGTCTAGATTTCAAACAACAGCGTCCTTAAGGATGGGAACTTCACCAAAAGGGTCTAAATGTGTTGAGCTGATGTCATAGCATTTAATAAAACCAGAGTAAGTAAAAGTTCAGCGGTTTTTGAGAGATGTAGGACACGCTGAAACATTTTGCGTGTACCGGATTGTGGATTGTGGGACTATCAAAGAGAGTTACACGTTATCTGAGAAGGATTAGAATGGAAAAGATTTATGGAAAAGTCTAAGTCTTCGTTTAGTCGTTATGACCTGCCAGGAGAAGTTCATAGGGAGAGATATGACAATCTCAGCCCGGTAAAGTTTGCTTTACTGAAGCAGGATTACATGCGGTAGGTTACACATGCATCTCTCGCATAGGAACTTTCCATTCATCCTTCATGGACCACTGTTCAGATATACCACAAGGATCCCTGCATACTTCTCATCTTGACAATTAAATCAAAGACTTTTCACCTAACAACTGACTCGATTTTATTTTCAATCTGGATTCTCTTCAGCTCCGTTATGAATCGTCTTCCGCTACTTGCTTTATAGTTCATATTTTGAACGTTGCTTTCAGTGGCTTTTCGATTGCATATGGTACCCCAAGGAGTACTGTGTCGAAGCCATGGACAGGAGAGTCAAAAGGTATAACTAATCCTTCAATTGATCAACTTCCAGTGAGTGTGAGTCTCTGGTCTCCCTCTGCATTTCCAGTCTTTCCGCAGGGAGGTCTGTCACACCTTCAACGAAGCCCTTTACCTCACTTTTTTCTGGCAGGACTAAACTTTTTATTTGCTGCCATGGCCATCTTTGTTTCTTTACCGTATAAAAAGAATAGGGAGAAAATAACAATTTGTGACATACGAATGGAGAAGTGCAGAGTGGCTTAGGGGCTGTGTCGCTCATAAAACTTGTAGTAGGCGTCAGTGAAGTTTTAAGATGTCATTTATTCATTTATTGTCATCCGCTTTGATCTACAGAAAAAGTGACAGATAGGATTACGAGTCGTAGAGAAGAGAAAACTGAGCCATAGAAATAATAAAAAGGTTGAAGAATGAACATTAATCAAATAAATGTCAACGAACTTCTGGTCTCACTAACATCTCTCATAGCATATTAAAAGTGATAATAATGCAGATAAACAACTGGACTTCGTTATATCGGGGACTTTGAAGAATATTTCACTATGGAATGAAGCAGAAAATTTGATATGAATTTGGAGAAAAGATTTGGAGAAAAACTTACGATTGATGACAGAGCTAGACGAGAGGTTTGATAGAAACTAGGAGATCAAAGAAGTTAGGAGGAACTCTGGAGCTACAAAAAAAGGTGGAAGTTATAAAGATCAATTACCGTCATACTATATGTGTAGTCATT
>NC_087201.1:60385756-60388256 GCF_015104395.2 Macrobrachium nipponense | reverse complement strand
AAGAGGGCTACAATTTGGTATGATTGATGATTGGAGGGTGGATGATCAAAATACCAATTTGCAGCCCTCTAGTCTCAGTAGTTTTTAAGATCTGAGGGCGGACAGAAAACGTGTGGACAGAGACAAAGGTATCTCATTAGTTTTCTTGTACAGAAAACTAATAAAAAGTGACTAGTAAAATAATCAGAGAGGTAATTTATGCCGCACTTACAACGTATCTTCCAGGAGGTTTGACGGACTAGGTAGGAATCATAAAGTAGATTTCAAACACGGTTCATCTGATTAGCGTAACATTAATGATTTAAGAGCTGACATTACTCACCCATCGAAGGACTCATGAAGCATTTTCATAACCTGTCCATCCATCACTATGATTATTCCATAATTAACTATTTTGTATTTATGCGTTCGGATTTCCATATGAGAGACACTTGTGTGTTATGTTAACAGCTCACGTAATTAACAAGGGCTGAAATTAACATTTATATCCCCGAAGTTCCTCTTGGAAGGGGACTGAGGGGGAGCTAAAAATGGATCACAAACCAAGACAAGAGTATAAAAGGTTTAGGTATTTATTATCATTATTATTGTCATTATTGGGGAAAACTCTCTGTCACGAGATTTTGGACTGAAGATGAACCCAGCGAAGGTTTCGAAAGCTTTTTATAAAGTTTTACACGCGCTTTTAACAATTATATTATTATCCTTGTTCTAACTTTTTTTTCCTGGAGCGGCCAAGTGCTAAAGTGTTCAGGTAATGAGCTTCACATTTTGGATGCTTATGGAGACATTAACGTTATGCAAACGGAAATCCAATATGGCCGTCATTTTCATGATGGCCATAGATTAATGCTGTCCGATGAAATTTCCGTCATCCACTCGAAAAAAAGCTGTCCAATTATATTTGTGAGGGAACTTCCTCTGTATTTTAAAGTTTTCAGTACAAATAGCGTCTTCAGGCATAATATTGTAAAAGAGGACATGCACTGACGTCATCCAGACGATGAGGTTAATAACCAAATTAAAGAGGCATTGCCGCTTTCATACCCATGCCATCACAAAGAGTGCTCGTCGACCAAAATATGGTTTTAGCTCCACTTCTCACGTTTTGAAGTTAGGAAATTCTGTTTTAAATTTCAGCAATCTTTTAAGTATTTGAGTCATCCTTGGTCGCATTTGCCTAATGCTTGATGAAGCAGTTTTTCTGCTAATTAGGTGTTTTTATGAATCATTGACTTTCGGCCTTGCATTTACATTTTGTCAGCTGTTGGCGAACAATTTGGATTAGGTTTTTCAGTATTTTTAAGCTGGTGACGCATTTGTGTAAAGAGTGGGTCATCTAAGTCTTATTGAACAGGGTCACCAGACTCCTGTACAACAGTGTTGAACTTTTCTACTCTATTGACAAGTACCTCTAGAACGTTTCGTGGTTCCTCCTGATGTTCACTCTACCGACCTTCATTGTGGTATTCCTTCATTTTTCATAATTCTGCCTCAGGAATTTCTATAATTAATCTAACATTTAGCTTTGAGAGATTTTTATTTTGACCCTTCAAGCCCAGTCGTTCAAGCTGCGGTGTTTGCTGTTTACTTAGCTTGAATAATATAGGATCAGTAGCCCCACCAATAGTTTTCATTCACTTTATAAAAATAACTGGTTTGAAATGTGCCATAACTTTAGTTTTTTATTGTGTGCTCTTTCACTTTCGCTTTTTCAGAGCTTGGTTCCTGAAAATGTAATGAGCCCTTTCTCTCTTGCTGAAAGCCACCAGGCCAGCAGGATGATACTTTAATTCCAGGGCAACATCATCTCCACTGAGCTTTGTTAACAGTCTTCTGTCACATGGGTTTCCGATGTCTCTGTTTAATCTGTCATTCAATTTTATCATCGTGACTTTTCTAAGAGATGAAATAGTTCCTGTTCTTCCACACAGGAAGTATTCTGAAGCATGTGACCAAGCTTATAACACCTTGGTTTGTCCTTTTGCTCTTTTATCAGTTGTTACTGTTCTTTTGCTTGTCCCTTCAAGCTCTGAAGGGGCAAACATAAGCGTAGAGCTCTCGGTGATAGTTTGCCTTGTATTTACTCAAAGTTCCCTCAACATGATCGTTCTCATCCTATCAGACAAGACCAAGTCTGGTTAGTATTCATCGTTTTCTAAGGATAATTTTAGCAATTATATTGCAATTATCTTGTTCTGTACTATATAAAATCACTGGAGACCCAAGATCTTTATTTGCGTCTAGTTAGCAAAGACAACACTTGTTCTATTACTTTACTACATGGCTGAATATTCTCCATTGTCAATTTTATTCAAGAATTTATGTTCATAAATGATAAAAGGATCGGGGTTCCTTTCTTCATCTGTAAGCACTTTCTTTTATAAAATATATTGTAATATCAAGTTAGAATATTATATAGCAATAAATAAGCAAATTCACTTTCATGTCTGAAATACAAAGAGATTCATAGATTAAATCGATCTCCAACCAGCCACAT
>NC_087201.1:60375756-60378256 GCF_015104395.2 Macrobrachium nipponense | reverse complement strand
CGCTCTCCAACTTTTCACTTTACTTCTAGTGAATTCGATGGAAATTTTAACCAAAATTCAGTTTATCTTACTTCTTCCTAATTAATATGTTTCGTGGCCAAGGCGTTGAGAGTATCTCAGCTAAAAACACTATTTTCATCTTCTAAATGTCCTAAAGTAATCGTTGTCCTATAATCACGAGAGGGGGGATAATCTACGCTTTTCATATTAGCAAATGAGAACTGAAATAGGTTTGCCAGTCATTCCTCTACCTTTACCGTATTTTTTGTCTTTTTGTGAAGCATTTTATTTATGCGCACGTGTAAGCGTGTGTGTGGGTGCGTGTGAGGAAGACAAAAATAAAGCGAGACAGGAAGAGAGGCATTTGATTCATCATTCTCCTATTCTAGAATATTCCATTTAAAAGGGGAACTTGAATTGGGGGAAAAAATATTTTCTTTCCACCTTAGCGAAAGATAATAATAATAAAAAAAACTTGTATATTGACGCCTTTCCATCATCTTAGTTGCCTCATCAAATGTATCGATGAGGAGTTTCATTCATTACCGACGATCAGGAGAGACAAATACAATAATGAGCGAATGTGTTGAGAAACCAGTGTGCGGTACTGGCTACTGAATATGAAGTCAAGGATCGTTGCTTCTTCAGAGGTTTGAGTCTGCTTTTATTTCTTTTGATTTTTTATTGTGCGAGAGTTTTGTTTGGAAGGGGTGGGTTTTGGCACGAGGGGGGGGGGGGGGGGGCGTTGGGCGAAGCTGGTGGGGGGGGGGGGGGGGAGGATGCCTTGGCTATTGCAGTCAGTCTTTACTATTTGGACTGGAAATACTTAGATGGTTCAAAGAGGAAAAAAAGTCGGTTCATCGTGTGTGGGTCGTGTTGCCTCTGGGACTTATGCGTCAAAATTAGAGTTTATTTCGAAACTACGAACATTCGTTATTTCTTAATGAAGTCCCTAGAAAGTCAACTTTGTAAAGAGGTGCATGATTCTTTTTTTACCTCCACCTACCTGAGGATGAAGAGATTAGTGCAATATGAATTGCATGCATACATACATACATACATATATATCTTACTTGTGTACATACGCATACAAACGCGAACACACACATACGTATATATGTATGTAGTATGTATGTAAGTATGTATATATGTGCGTATAGGAGATCAATAACGTTTTAAAGCAAATTGTAGGAACTGTTGGGAAGAAGTAAAAGTTTTAAATAATATGTCAAACTGCTTTCCTCACAACAGTTCCAACACTCTAACTGGCTTGAAGTGAGAAGCGTGACCACGACTGCCTTCGTGAAGCAGTTTCATAACGTGACATGACAGTTACTTGTGATAGGATGCAGAGGCTGGCCTTGGTTTGAGTGAGGTGACGCGATGAGAATCCTGTTATCATTCTCATTCATAGGACGATCGTTTCAAGGAAAATCTAGTGATTAAAAAAAAAAGTAAAAAGTGCGCCGAAGAAACAGCATATAATGCTGCATGAACCGTGGGCCATAACATTTTGAGCCACGGCCCGGTGGTGACCTGTCCTATAAAGGTACCAGACGCACAATCATGGCTAACTTGAACTTTAGATAAAATAAAAACTACTGAGGCTAGAGGGCTTCAATTTGGTAAGTTTGATGATTGGAGGGTGGAAGATCAACATACCGATTTGCAGCCCTCTAGCATCTGTAGTTATAAGATCTGGAAAGGGAAGAAAAAGTGCGGACGTACAAACAAAGCAGTCTCAATAGTTTCCTTTTACAGAAAACTCACAACATGCATAAGCGAGTAAGACATTTTCCTTTCAGAGGACCTCGATTGTAAAAGAACTTGACTGGATCTAATCACGTTCATTGTGAATTTATCAAGTGAACATTTCGAAGTCATTATCACAATATTCCTCTTACATCAGGATTTATACCACTTGAAGCGTAGAATTAATCTAGGAAGTATTAAGCCCCGAGGACGTTACGAACCACATCTTGAGTCAGTAAGAGGAAAGGCCTTAACCAGTGAGGAAGACCTTGCTACTTTTTCTCATGAATGGTAGAACACCCGGCTTCACTTCCACCCACACACTACCTTCAAGTTACAGGGCGACAAACATCAAGAAACACGTGAAAAACCCTAATTATATGCCTTACCTGTATCTAGAGAGGAATGGAACGAACTTTCCCCTTTAGGGTCCCAGATAATTTTATGAGCAATGAGCAGCTATAACCTGATATCACCTTTTGCTTACCTATCTGCAGCAAGACTTCTGAGAATCATTGATAACTTTTGTGGAAGTTCAAAAGGAAAATCTGACAAATCCCAGTTATAATATACAAATACTTCATCTGAATTTATATAATAGAAACAGGAGCATTTTAAGATAGTGGTCGTATATAAAATATCTACTAATATTCTTTGAACTGGAACGTCTGAAAAATTTGCATATGGAATCACTTACTGCAGATATGAGTTTGCAGACCATTACGAATAAAGCAGTCATGAAACCACG
>NC_087201.1:60368256-60370756 GCF_015104395.2 Macrobrachium nipponense | reverse complement strand
TGACAGGTTGTATAACAGGGTTTAGGGTCTTTCACAGCCAGGTAATTATAGGACCAGGTAGCTACCTGCGCTACTGTATGATCATTCATCTTGGACTGCACGAGACCTTTGGAGAGAGAGAGAGAGAGAGAGAGAGAGAGAGAGAGAGAGAGAGAGAGAGAGAGAGAGAGATCCTGGTCAGACGACTGTCAAGCGTGCCTCGTTGTTTCAAAACGATGTCTTCTCGATGTTTTATTGAGCAGTTTCGACACGTTTATGTGTTTTAATTTTAAAGTTTACAAGCTTTAGTTTCTGAAAGCTCGTCAAAGGTTTCATTCTATTTAGAGAGAGGAATAACGAGAGGAAACGAAATATATATCAGAGAGAAGGAAAGAAGTGACCACATCGTAGCCAACTGAGCCAAAAAAATGAACACTGATGACTCACAGACCGTGGGGCCGCGTCTTCTTGATCTAAACCGCATCGGAAAGATCACTGAGGCTGACCCTCTTATCTCTTCTGCTTTTTTTTCTCTGCCCCGGGTACCTTTTATTTCGGGCAATTATCCCTCCAAAATAGTTTGTGGAACCATTCGTCTTTTCTCTGGTGGTAAATAGTATTTCGCTGATTTCTAGAAGTAATGGATCTTGCTTTTATTAGAGTAAACGAACGCATTTCACAAACAGAATCAGAGCGCTTAAAACATCTAAGGCTTCGCATGATGGAGAAGTGTTGTGTTTAGTTCCCGGAGCAACTTACGAGTAATCGACAGACTTAATGACCAAATAGACCTTCGCTTATACGTTAGAGACACGTCTCATGTCTACCGGTACCAGTTACAGTTCTTTAAGAAGCGAGAGTATTAAACCTTCCAAATACCTACAGAATCTTCAGCGAGCATGAAACACATAAATTCAGCCTTATCTGAACACCGAAGATAGTCCGAAATACCAGAACGCCATATATATCACTTTATATATGTGCAGTATTATTCTTCAGAAGAAATAGCTCTGGAACCTAAACGCTATAAACCATTTGAATAATTTCTCCTTTTGCTATGTGAAGATTGGTCACTTAAATGATCTGCGCTACTGCAAAAGTAATTCTGCAGCACAATGTATTTGTTTTATTCAAAGGTTACTGTCACATATTCTTTATTTTACTACCCAATGTATATGTATATATCTATAATATATCTATATATATTATATATATATATATATATATATAAATAAATAATAACAGTGAGTATAGTCATCCATATTGCATACTGTATATCGTGCATATATTTTGGTAAGAAAAAAAAGTAGAGTCTAACTTAATTGATTTTACAGTATCCAATGAAATTGATCATTAATGCTGAAGTTTTCAACCGCATTTAGGCTGTTATTTTGTCAGCTGATGATTGAGTGTCAGCCTTTAAAAAAAATCAAATGTAATGTATCACTGTTTCACTGGATTCTTTTTCTGACCCGTTTTGATGTAGCATAGACGTTGTCCACTTTTTTTCATTTTTATTGTTTTATTAGTATACCTGTATTTTGCTTCACATCTTATCTATGATAATTGCAGTTCTTATACGCTATGTTCAGATTCAAAAAGTATGCACATCACTAGCAGATAAACACTTTATAGTGTCTTGGATTCGAACCTTAATCAAGGTGAGAAAAAATGATTCTTGTGAAGGAAATCACTACTTCTATGTTGGAATAAAAAGATGTGAGGCTTGCATCCTCACCCCTTATGATGGCCCATTATGTGTAAAAGACTGACTTATGCTGATTATATTTCGCTGACACGCAACATCTAAGGAAACCCTTTATATTCTTAAGTTGCTATAATGATTTTGCGAAAAGCCTAAGAGTACCTATTGTTTTTTTTTCCGGATCTGGGCGTCTTAGAATACAATAATTTACGAATCTAATGCGTGAATTTGTTGTTTACAAATTAATGCACAAGCGAGTTGTATCTAGAGTAACTTAACAGGCAAAAAAATAAATAGGAAAAATAAATAAATAAAAAAATAAATAAAAAAATGAAACAAAGTAATTGTTGAAACTATTTACTTAGCATCGGCATAAAGATGAACCCACCTGCAAATCTACCACAAATTCATCACAAACAATTGGGAATGCTGTTGGTAGTTTCCTAACATATGGCGCCTGATAAAACGAAGGGAAATGTTTCTCAAAGGTGTTTTGACATCAAGGAGGGTGGAGTCAGTCAAGGGTTTCCTGAATTTCACGATTTCCGGCCAAATGTTATGCTAGAACGTGGGAGAAGGCTTCGTGGGCACATTATAGCGCGAACCTTCGAATACGACGTGTCCCTCTGCGGGTCCTTCAGTTTTGACGGAAATTTCAGGCATTTCAATACAACACATGTAATTTATTATTATTATTATTATTATTCGGATGATGTACCCTATTCACATGGTACAATCCTACTTGTCCACCGGCCTGAAATTCAAGCTTCCAAAGAATGTGGTGTTCATTTAAAAGTAACAGAAGGTAATAAGAAT
>NC_087201.1:60345756-60358256 GCF_015104395.2 Macrobrachium nipponense | reverse complement strand
ACTCCTTCAACCGGATTACAACAGCTAATGGGCCCTTTACAGGTGTCAAGGAAATATGGGGAATGTCAGGTCCAGCAGACGCTAAGGTTAAGGTCCGCTGGGCGGGCAGCCATACAATTCAAAATACAACCTCAAACACTTGCATTTCTCACGAAATATATTGATAATTGACTGATTTTATCGTGGAAATACTGCCCGTCACGTTAGAAAAGGAAAGTTGACTCGCACTCGGGGAAAATACTACGCGAAAGTTGTAGATTATTGTGCGAGTCGGCAACCTAAGGGCACGAGCCCCTGGCGGCCAGTGGGATAATTAATGACAAGTGACGGGCGTGCGGCGTGCACTATGGGTCAGCCCCAGCCGCATAACAACTTTTAACGCCCACTCTCACTTCGTCCTTATCTCCAGGTCTTTTGGTTGCTCTTCAACAAGGTCTTTGTATTCTAATTCTCTTATTTACGACCTCTGATAGGAATTTCGGAGGTTGTCAGAACACAATCTGGGATTTGTAGTGAGTGACAGATATCTTCTACAATAAGAAATGAACTTGTATTATGCGCAAAAAGTCTATTCCGTGTAACCAGTATGAACAGTTGCGGTTTATATTACTCATGTGATATGTAATCAAGCATTTCAAAGTGAAAATTGATCATATAGTATATACAGAGTATCCAAAAAGTTTGGAACAGATGAGAGTCTGCCTTATATTTTCGTCAATCCATCAGCCTCTGGATAAAAGGACATGTCATACATCCTGTGAAGTGATTTGCTCTCTTCCTTATACATATGGGCAAGTATATCAGTACAAAAAAGAAAAAAAAAAGTCCGAGCGAGGAGTGAACAATTGACATGCCAGATTTTAGTCTTTTACACTTGGAACAAGTGCGACTGTGTGTGTGTGTGTGTGTGTGTACTTGCATGCTTATATAGCTATTATCTATACCAGTCGACGTTACAAAGCTATGATGATACTGAGTGGAAATGGTAAAGGAAACCAGTGATTAATGTACTGCTCATATAAATACGTATGGAAATGATGATGACACTCCTTACTGGTAAAAGAATATTTTGAGGTTTTGCTTGATTCACAGTTAAAAAAACCATAATCAATCACTTACCACCACATTCTATATTCATTCAACTATAAAATTTCTTCTGAGGGCAAGCTGCGATTTTGTCCCCCTCTCCCCAACCTCTCTCTCTCTCTCTCTCTCTCTCTCTCTCTCTCTCTCTCTCTCTCTCTCTCTCTCTTATTTATACCCTCACGAGTCCCCAGGCACACGCACTCACATTTTGTTCTACATTTTATGAACTGACCATCGTCCTTGGATTTACCACGTGAGGGTACTTCAGAAACTGACCGGAAATGCTTTGGCCAGTTTTTACCCCCAAACTGGTCCCAACTCCTGCCTGAATGGAGGTGATCTTGGGCAAGGTAAGACAAAGCCATCACACGGAGAGAACTTTTGTTTTGAAGCCAAGTGAGTGTTCCTCATGGGTCGTCGTCCTCTCGAAGTCCTTAGCGAAACGATTTTAATTATTTTCTTTTTTCATTTTTTTTCTTTTGAGGATGAAAAATACGAGCCTCAATTTCTGCTCTCTTATGGAAAATTGCTTAATACAAATATTTGACGAGAAGCAAAACAATCTCGAGAGAGAGAGAGAGAGAGAGAGAGAGAGAGAGAGAGAGAGAGAGAGAGAGAGAGAGAGAGCTGCGTTCCAAGTTCATAACTGTGAGACTGGAAAATTGATTGTATGTGAGGCACGACATTGTACCAAAAGGGATAAATGTAACAAAGTCCTTCCACTAACTCTGCATCTGAATGTATCATCATACTTCTATAGAGAGAGAGAGAGAGAGAGAGAGAGAGAGAGAGAGACTAGATGGCTACACCTCCATCGCTCTCCCGGTCTACGGTTAACGGAACATAATCATTATCTCCTTAGTTATTGATCCTGAGCCTGGTGGTCTACGCCTTGTGCTGCCGTTGCTATACTTTCTCATTTCTGGAATGGAAAAGGAAAAACGCTCCATTGTCGATTCACCTTTGTATATTCTTAATCGCTTTTCCGTGTAATTTGTTTTCTATTCATTTGGAGCTTTTTTTTTTTTTAATTCTTTCTGTACAGTTCTCCATACTATGCATGTCTATCAAGATACCGACTTCGTTATCTCTTTACCTCTTTCCTTCCTTCAACTTTTTTGTTTAATTCATTGTAATCTTCTATAAAATTGTTTTTCCGTGCATTTTCTTTTTCGATTCATTTAGAACATTTCTTTAAAATTCGACCTGTACAGACCACTCATTACATGTATGTCTGTCAAGGAATTGGCTTTGTTATCTTTTTACCTTTTTCTTTTATTCTCTTTTTGTTTCGTTCATAGTCATATTGTGCTTCATATGTAGGTCAGCGTCATTTTTCTCTTTTTAGTATCATTGACCAGTTCAAGGCGTTTGAAAGCCAAAGCAACTCCGATAGCGGAAGACAAAGACAAGTCCCTTACGTTTCAGCTTAGTAACCAAAGTTGGAGATCCCATTAATGTTCAGTATAAAAAAATAAAAAAGACAGTAAAAGAGTGGTCCCAAAAGAAAATGAAGCAACCGAAGAAGAAAGCGAAAAGATAAAAAATTTATCCCTGATGTTCCGTGGTTAATTTTACTTATTCAGGTCATAAGTATGGTCGCGGCATTTATCCAGAATAATGAATGTACTTCCTTCCGTCAAGCTATTATAGCCTTAACCTACTGATTTCATAGAGAGCAAATTACGTTGCGACCGAAGGCGAGCGCGGACTATTCCCTAATCATTGCGTAAAAAGCTTTATATTACCTGATTATAAGGGCTATTGATTATTCCCGAAGATGACGGACAATGGCTCTTAACATCACATTACGATCTTTTATGGCTTTTTATTCTCGAAGTTTAAACTCACATTATTTCTCGGATCTGTGGAACACGAAGAACGAATTCATAGTGAGTAATGAACACTGGTAAGAGAGAGAGAGAGAGAGAGAGAGAGAGAGAGAGAGAGAGAGAGAGAGAGAGAGAGAGAGAGAGAGAGAGAGAGAGAGATCCGACACTTGAAATTAGATTTCATGTGATTTTATCGAAATGGTTTTCAAGATTATTATTAATATATTGTCATTAGACTAATCCTAGCACTGTTTACTTTTCGTCAACATTAACCAAAATAACTTCTTGTTATAAAACTGTTTTTTAGGGTAAAGCATCACTAATGAACAACCGGATATAAATGGTTTATAGGTCATAGTACAGCTTATAAACAAATATTTGCAAAAGAAAAAAGTAAAAAAAAAAAAAAGAACAACGTAATGGTGCAAACTTTTAAGCGCTCTGATGCCCAACCATTAGCTATGCACAAGCGCCAACGGCGATAGACGCAGCGGAGTGTTTAATATTTTTCTTACGAAAGTTTCTTAAGAATGATTTCCTCTTTGTCCTGTGCCTCGTGTCAGAGGGCGTAGCGGAAAGCTCTCATGGGAGGGTGTAGTCATGAAGAGAGAAAAAAAAAAAGTTGTTGCTTAAAAAAGGACAAGTATTCAGTCGAGGAAGGAGTAACACCATGCGACCTGTAATTTAGATCTCCGGACGCACAGGTATTAACCGCGCGACGGAAAATTTACAAATTTCAGGCGGTGATATCTAGATTTTTCTTTCGCGTCAGTTCTCATTGTGCATATTGGAAGGACGTAGTAGTACTTGTTTTTAAACCCGAATCCCCCACACACGTATATATATATATATATATATATATATATATATATATATATATATATATACATATATATTATGTATATATGTATATACGTATAGAGCATATGTATACACACATTATACACACACACACACATATAATATACACACACACAGTTATATATACCTGTGAGTATATATAATTATATATTATTTCTAATTTAATATATTATATATCTATTAGATTCAGGTTTTATTCCACATAGGAAAAAGAAAATGGTATGTCACAGAAAATGCCAACAGTTCCGTCCTCCAATGGACCTCTTCTTGGAGCGTTTATAAGAAAAACGCTTAATAAACGCTCCATTGCAGGACGAAACTGTTGGGCATTTTCTGAGACATACCATTTTCATTTTCCTATGTGGAATACAAAACTGAATTACCATATCTTCGTGCTTAAGACGATTACCAGTAGCCTACTATATATATATATATATATATATATATATATATATATATATACATATATTACATATACGTATATATATGTATATATATATATATCTATATATATATATATATATATATATATATATACATATATATATATATATATATATATATATATATAATATATATATATATATATAATATTTTTTGCGAAAGTCTCGTACATAAAAATTTATGTAGATAGTCAGTATCGATGTGCAGTGAAGCACTGGAAGAGGTTTTATTGGCGTAAGAATGACACGGAGTACAGTTTTTTTTTTTTTTTTTTTTTTTTTTTTTTTTTTTTTTTTTTATATCTCTTTACTCACATGTCTAAAGTGAAGGCGAGCAGGAATAGAAGGCAAAGATCTATGGAAATGGGCAAATACCCATGGGCATTAACCCTTGTTACCGGCGGGAGTTCACGTTGTTTCTTGTGACCTGATTTAGCAGGGTTTATTCGTGTTCAATGCTCCTTTCCTGGCAAAGCCGATTTCTGCCGTCGATGAAAAATGAAGAGTGAAGAGTGAGCGCAATAAAAACAAATAAAAATTGCACCGAAGTTTATTCGGCGCAATCGAGTTTTCTGTACAGCTAATAATGCTGTATGAAACTCTCAGCCGTGGCCCATGACACTTTCAGCCACGGACAGTGGTAGTCTGTCTTGTCATGTCTAAATTTAACCTTTAATAAAATGAAAGCTACTGAGGCTAGAGGGCTGCAATTTGGTATGTTTGATGATTGGAGTGCGTATGATCAACATACCGATGTGCAGCCCTCTAGCCTCAGTAGTTTTTAAGATCTGAGGGCGGACAGACAAACAGCCATTTCAATAGTTTCCTTTTAAAGAAAACTAAAAAATTTGAATTCTCCAGATGACCCTTTCCAGTGACCCAACATGTAAAAGATAGATGCGACATATACCAACCACTTTATATGGCTTTCTAATGCTCATTCCCTTTAACGGCAATCATTAAAAGTCTGTTTACACCATATAAACTTACAACAACTTCTTCTGCCGCAAACTCCGCCAAAATCTGATAGGGCCTGTGGGGAAGTAGAACGTAAACATGTTTCACCCATAACGCTATAAATTTACGGCAAATACAAGCGCCCACAGGAAAAACATCCTTGAAACCTTCCTTGGATGGGTGTAGGTGATTGTGGGGAGGCGGGGGTGACGGTGATGTGGGTGGTGTGTTGGAGTGGTCCGGGGGGGGGGGGGGGTGGTGGTGGGTAGACGCGAGGGGGTTAATAGTTTAGATTGTCGGCGCCGCGGAACAATGGCAGTTAACTACCTGACCCAACAATTAATTACGAGGATTGTTTTGACGTAAGTGACCAGCGAACAAACGTAATTGGTTCTGAGGGCAATCAAATATGAAGATAATGACCAAATGACTGTGTTATTTAGTGACAGAGCGTAATTTCTTGTTATTCTCATTTCTCTCTCTCTCTACTTTTTTTTTCCAGCAGCTATGTTATTTCCTGCCTTTGACGATCGATTTTGATACTGACTATTTTCTAAGGTTGTCTTCAGTTTGAAACGGGGCAGGGGCTAGTGATTTAAGTCCTCAATTGGAGAGTTAAATAAATACTCTTGTAAAATCAGTTCATCTTCAGGTCTCATTTGTACATATATTTAAAAAGAGTTGACTATAAACTATTGTTCAAGCACTCACGAAGACAAAGTAACATTTTTCGTAATTTGCTCCTTTGAAATCGAAATCATATCAGGCGGTGTCTGCAATATATGTGTATATATACATATACATACATACATATATATATACATTATATATATATATTAAATTATATATGAATATATATATTAACATACTATTGTATACATTCTTCATGCGAATGACATTTCTATTGAAACTTAGGGATCTGAGAAAAAAGAAAATGAAAAACCATGATTTTCGACAGACAGTTTGCTTCAGCTAATGTATAATACACACACACACACACACACACACACATATATATATATATATATATATATATATATAATATTATATATATATATATATTTATATATAATATGTATTATGATCCCTGTATATAGCGTGTGCGTATGTGTTTTGCTTGTCTGATGATGAATCAGAATTCACACACACATGCCTAAATATACGTATACACACACACCCACACACACACACACACACACACACATATATATATATATATATATATTATATATATATATATATATATATATATATAATATGTATCCTTGTAGAAACTTATATGCTCACATCGTACGCCTAATTCTGAAGACAAATTATTATACCTTAGTAATTCGTCATTATACAACATATGCCACAAACCGGTATCCACCTGGTGCTGTGAATATTTTTCGAGAGCAGTAATTCACCCACTTAATGAGTCATTCGTGATTTGAAATGCAAATGCGACTGTCCCTCACTATCCTTGAGGTCAGATACATTTGGTAGCCCACATTAGAGAGAGAGAGAGTGATTATATATATAAATCCGGAACTTGGATTTAATGGTTATTTTTTGTTGTCATTCACGCAAATATTAATCCATGAACATTTAATAAAACTTTTGAAACGACAAGTGATTAACGTATTTCTTGTTCAGCGTCCGTTGATATAAAAGTTTTTGCTTATTCAGTAGTTCTCTATTTTGAATTGTCTTTGAAAAGTTGTGTCTACTTCATTTCGTAAATTTCCTCTCCAGGTCTCGACTGCTTGAATATCGTAATTTTTTCTATAGGCTATATGCCCATTATTTTTTCGGACTATTGGGTTACGGCATCCAATTACAAGTAATACAAAGTTTAACTTTTCGTTTGCAAATAGGGCCAAAGACAACCAGATAACAAGATACATTTTAAAGAAAAAAAAAATCATGGGAAATGATTTCTCCGTTCATATGAATCGATTTCTTTCTTTCTCTCCCCCTGAAGGTACATCCACAGCAAAGAGAAGCCCTTCAAATGCACGGACTGCGGCAAGGGCTTTTGTCAGAGTCGTACCCTGGCCGTGCACAGGATCCTTCACATGGAAGAATCCCCCCACAAGTGCCCTACCTGCGGCAGGAGCTTCAACCAGCGGAGCAACCTGAAGACCCACCTCCTGACACACACCGATATCAAGCCTTATACGTGTATGCAGTGCGATAAGGTGAGAGGCGCACTGGATTTTGTCTTGCTGTGTCGCATTCGCTTTGCATCTTTCTGTCTCTCTCTAGCGCTCCCGACTTCATGTCCGAGTAGTACCCGAGTACACTTGTTTACTTCGGGAATAGGCAAAGAACGGTAAAATGCCTGAGAGAGAGAGAGAGAGATAGATAGATAGAGAGAGAGAGAGAGAGAGAGAGAGATAAGTAACGAACCTGAACGATCAGCACTCAGTCAAAATTCGTATCTTCATACAAATCAAAACGGTGTGACGCTGCTTCCAAGTTTTTTTTTTTTCTTATTAAATCTAATTATTATGATTTCATTACGCACTTTAACTTATTCCATTTAAACATCATACCTTACTCCCTGCTGATAATCTAGTACCTGTATCAGTCTCCCGTTGGACGAGTGGACTTCGCGCTCGGCTACCAATCTGGTGGTCCGAGTTCGATTCTTGGCTCGGCCAGCGCGAAATGAGGAATGTATTTCTGGTGATAGAAATTCATTTCTCGATGTAATGTGGTTCCGATCCCACAATAAGCTGTAGGTCCCGTTGCTAGGTAACCAATTGGTTCCTAGCCACGTAAAAATATCTAATCCTTCGTGCCAGCCCTAGGAGAGCTGTTAATCAGCTCAGTGGTCTAGTAAAACTAAAATATACTTAGCTTAGTATATGTATCCAATCACTAGCCTGAAAGCTTAAGTAAAAGGAAAGGAAAGGTGAAAGAGTAATACCTAATTGTCAACAGTACGTTCAGGGACAGTGTCAACTGGGGTCCTGTGGGCACCATGAGAGTTGAAGGAATGCCCTGACCTGCCTGGGTGTGAGCGATGATGAGGCGGGAGACGAGCAGATATTGGTGGAAGTGAAAGCACATTTTACAGAGGCCCCTTGTGTCGCCTGGTGTTGGATGCGGTGATGATGATGATGATGATGAATGCTTAACTAAGAATCTTACCTTCTATTATATTAAGATATTAACCATTTTGCTGACCTTCAGGTAGCCAGATGCGAAGTCTACGACGGACAATTTCCAAATCATAACATTTCCTTAAATCTATATTCAAGCAACCACTGGCAGTGTTAATGTTGAAAGCATTATCTGTTTTCCAGCTCGGGGATAGTTATTATGAAAATTATTGTTTCATATTATTTAATCAATATACAAATTCTTTAAAAAGAATTTTTATTTCATAATGATACTTGCCTGACTTAATCTACTGCATATGCATATTTGGTTGTAGTTGATGTAGTCTTCAGTGGCAGCTTTAAAATTAACGTTCATTATTCATAGATGGCTCGTTTTCTTTATCGCACCAGGTCTTCCGTCGCAATTGCGACCTGAGACGCCACGCCTTAACGCACAATTTGACCTCGCCGCTGGAACTTGACCTCAGCTCCCTTCCGCCGTCGTCTTCAGAGTCCCCTCTGCACTCTCTGGATTTGCCCTCGCCGGCAGCGACCCTTCACCATCGGCCTACGACTCTCTCGCCCACCGGCGTTCCAGGACCAGCGGGAGATGAGGATGACATCGAGAGAAGTTCGGGGGTCCTCCACAGCGCCAGGTCCTACAGCAGCGACGAGGAGGAAGCGGCAAGAGCAGGGAAGAGGTCCAAAGTAAGTTGCTGCGACTGACTGTGAGATCTTCGGGCTACGTCTGATTTGTCCTGATTACTCTCGCTTTCATTTATGTCTCTTTGGTAGCGGATCCCGTCACCCGCCCCCCGCCCCCTCTCTCTCTCTCTCTAGTGACAATCATGACTTCCGCAAAATTCTCTGGGGGTTTTATCGCGTCTAGGATTAAAAAATTTGATCAGTAGACATTTTCATTCACGAAGGTTTTTTCTGATCTCGAATAAACTCGACTATTTATTTATGCCATTAAATAAATCATCACTAAATATGTTTTTGCCTTTCTCTCTTGTGGACTAGAATCATATTCCATTTAAAGTAGTATCATGATATATGTTTAGAATGCGTCATTCACATGATATTTTTATATGGAAAACTCTGTCTCCACCCAAGAAGTACCGTTAAAGACATACGAGGGCATCCTTTTGGTGCGAATGCCGGGTTCGTTCTTCTCTGTTGTTTTGTAATAAGAGTTATTTGATATATTGTTTCTTATCTTTATATCAGAGCTTCTAAAACGATATAGGTACAAAACAAGGTACTTGTCTGATTTTATCTCTTTGTATTGCCATTGACATGACTGTGTTCGTGAAGATCCAGTTTCGCCAAAACTAAAGAAAAATAACTTCCATTTCATAGAATGAGATTCATTCTGGGCGTCAGCGACTCCTAAGATTTCAGGTGCAAATTTTTATTAGAAATTAACTTTTGAGAACCATATATGCAGTATTTCTTGCTCGTTTTATCAAAAGGTCGGTATCTTGTGGAAATGCGTTAGAATGTTTCAAGTTCTCATTTTACGAAAAAAGAAAAACAACAGTAATTGTCCTTTGACGGTATAGCTTATCAATACAGCGTAACTGATATTTGTTAAGTCGGTATGTCGCCAGTGCAATTTATCCCAACCTAATTTCTGTCTTTGTTTTCTTCGCAGACGGATCAGGCTTTAGGGGACATTGACGACCCCATAAGCAGCGTCGATTTCGATGATGACGAGGACGATGATGAGGACGATTTTACGAAAGACGACCTCGACGACGACGATGATGACGACAGCAACCACTCGAGTCCGCCGACCCTTTTGGGCAGGTTCCGATCCCAGGCGCAGAAAGAGGCCTTGAATTTAGGCGCTTCCAGCTCCACCGCCTCCCTCGCCTCGTTCAGCATTGCTTCCATCATGGGCGGCGCTGAATGATAGGCTGAAATGGTCGGGATGCGAATTCAGAAGCGCTGTGTGTTCATTCGAGAGATGAGACACGAAAGTGAAAAGTGAGAACGGTTATATAGAAGCGAAGAAATGCCATATTTCCAGCGAGGAAACCTAGGCCTAAGCGATGAGTTCCTACCGTACAAAGACTCATTTCGAATAAAAGACATTGCGCATAAATCATTTTCAGATCAAAGAGTGAGCTTTATACTAAGTTGTCACGAATGTTGATGATAATCCTGAGTCCAATAGCTCCTTCCTGGGTTACTCACCGGACAAGGAACCACAGAAGTCTCCTCTCACAATTCAACGGGGGCAGCCTCCCCGGTCTGGTAGATAAAGAGAGTGGAGGTGTCAGGTCGTCTAGTCATGGACCAATCTAAAAAAAGGCGGGAAAGGTTCTTTGTATTCCTCATCTCTAGACCGCATGCGCGCCCTTGAAGACAACGCGCAAACACGTTCTCAGAATTACTACACTGAAGAGTTTCATTCTTGAGCAAAGAAGACTGATAACGAAGGTCCTCCCTCCCCCGTCCACATCGTTTATGCGGCGTTGGTGAAATATTCGGAAAAGGAAAGTCTAACTGACAGAAAAGACTAACATCCACTTCAGGTTCTGCTGTAAATTGTGTAAGAAAGAAACCAGGCTTTAGACTTTTAGAATGTATGTGCGCTTTTATGTTGGTGTGCTCACAGTAATGTAAAGTAACTACTTATAAGTCATGGAGAAAGAATAGCACGTGTTTGTTTAAAAGACTTACCAGTATAGTGATATTTGATTTCGAGACCCAAAGAGGGTTCACATAATCACTCCGAGATTGCAATAAAAGTGTTAAGCAAAGCAAGGTTTATCGCTCAGAAGGCGTAACAAAAATTGCAAGAAGCGATTGTCGTCGTAAGAAGTCGTCCTAGGGCCAGTCGTTCTAGAGCCCGAAAGGACAATTTGTTGTCGTCTATCCTGTGAACATTTACGAGGTGTACTGGCGCATTCATTGCTACGGGTTGAGGGTGAACAGACACGTAAAGTGACCCCGAAAATGTCAATGAACAGGTCTGCCTGAGCAAGAACACTGTTCACTGTACCAAAGGCGGTAACAGGAGGGATCTACCCGTCCCGCTGATGTCAAATTATTTGCGATCTATTGGAGCTACATGATGACTTTGGGGCGTTTGTTTATAGTTGCTTCATACAATGTCTAATCTCGACACTTAGTGAGGAAATGAAATCCTTGGCGATATGGACCAAGTCTAATTATTCCACTGTAGGTGGTCATTTTGAACTCTTGATATCCCAGTGATGCTCCGGTGGTACAAAAGATGTCTTTTGAAGCGTTAAGATTTCAGATTTTTTTTCTTTTGTTTGATTTTAACTCGTTGTTTCTGCGTGACGGAAATGAAGGTTTCTTGCCGAGTACCAATAAATCTCAAGAAGACTGTTGCGTCCTCTGGTCTCTTTCTGTCTCGAAGCTTTTGAAATTAGGAAATGCAGAAGATTTGTGGAAGAAATCAGTGACTTTCTCGCGCTAATGAGCGAGTATTGAGCATCGTTTTCTCACTTCAGCGGCAGATGGTAAGATAAAAATCATGGAAGTAAAGAACACCAAAATAAAATACCCTTTGGCTGCTCTGTTCACAAAAGGTATTCTCGTTTTCTTAGCTTTCGGGCAAAATGAAACCTGGTCTGAAGCCAATTCATCAGCAATATTAATAAAACACGTTCCAATACCTCAGTGTAATTTATAATCATTTTTTGTTATTGTTGTTGTTGATGTTTGTGTAGTAATCTTTTTTCATAAGTTTGCAGACACCTCCCGTGTGAACATTCCATTTCATTTTCTCCGCGTGCCATTTCATTCATAACTTCACCTCGGACAGGGCAGAGGAAGTAATCTGCTCTATATTATTATTATTTTGTGGGCACTGGCTGCCATTGTGCCACACAGGTCAAGGGGATCATTTACAGGAACAAATATCATTTGAAGTCGTTTATGGATCTTCCAACCTGTCGGGTTGCTGTGAAGTGGCAAGTTTGGATCCGTCAATAACGATTGTTTCGTCATTTCCGTTTCGTTGTAAATCAAGCTCAGGTCTGTTGATTTTGTTTTTATTGTGTCAGTGTGAAACAAACGAATGTAACAGTTACTATTACAATCACAAAGTTCTGGGCATTTTTTTTTGTAAGTATTCACGAATGTAAGATTCGAGATATGCGAGGTAGTATGCATATGCTGTATGTAAGTTCATGTATGATAAAATTATAACTCAGGTGATCTTTAAATTTTGCATCATTCATTTTTCCGAC
>NC_087201.1:60323256-60340756 GCF_015104395.2 Macrobrachium nipponense | reverse complement strand
CGCCATTCGCTGAAACTTTCATTAAATGTTTCTCACAAGTAAGATGTGAGTCCAAAGGTACACCAAGAATAGTTCAAGTTTCAGACTCATTCAGCAAAGTTCCATCCACCTGAAGGGGAAAGCTGTACGAGATCTGTTAATCCATAAGTGTTTTCGTTGTACTGGAGTTAAGCCTCGTACCCCACCGACTATACAGTAAATAAAAAAGGCATAGGTACCAAATTTTTAAATTCCAGATTCATCATTTGAAGGAAATCATTCGGTTAGTTACTTTTTTTCACCAGGTATCAGCTGATGAGGGACCAGATTTGAAAAAGGCATGCATTCGGTGTCATTGCTATTCAAGATAAAAATCGTTGCAGTATAAGGACGTGCAGCGAGCTACTTGGAGATTTTCCAGTTCCGATATAAAGGCGTAGTTATATGTCCCCCGTAATGGACGTAAAGACTTGAAAAAAAAAAAAATACAAGTAACAGCCGGAGGCTGTATGAAACGAAGAAACGCTCAGCCACTGCCCATGAAACTCTCAGCCGTGGTCCACGAAACTTTCAGTCACGACCCGATGGTGGCCTGTGTTGTTGGGTGCTAGACACATGATCATGGGTAACTTTAACCTTAAATGTTATGAAAACTACTGAGGCTAGAAAAGGGTCTTAACGTTTTGAAGACTCCAGACCCCCAATGAATAGCCCAATATGGTTCCATACCCCGTTGCTGAAGTCCACTTCAGTCCTATTTGTTGACAATATAACTTGAAATACTTAGCATAATAAATACTTTAGGTATAAATAGCTAAGAATAGAACATACAAGAAAATCAAAAGCATTACAGTTTTATATAGTTATTTACTTACAAAATGTACGCATGTGTACATTGACACTTTAAAATCAAATAAATACAAATATCCAGAGATCAAGTCCCATACCCCCTGCATGTGGTTCTCATAACCCCAAGGGGTATGGATACCCCCTGTTAAGAATCCCTGGGCTAGAGGGCTGCAATTCGGTATGTTTCATGATTGGAGGGTGGATGATCAACATACCAATTTGCAGTCCTCTAGCTTAGGTAGTGTTTAAGATCTGAGGGCGGACAGAAAAATAGTTTTCTTCTACGGAAAACTGAAAAGGATTATCAGCTTCATCGATAACGCTTAGTAGTCGTGAATGCCATGATGAAAGTCGGGGTATGTCTTGATACCTACCGCCGTCAGTCAACTCTGAGGTGACGATCAATACCGAAACACTTGCGTACAGGGCAGGTGTTATGCTAATTCGCCCTATTCTAATTTGTAATGCAAATGAATCCATTCTTTTAATGAATGCTAATTTTCAATTTAATTTTTATAGACGTGAGAATCCACACGGCCAATTATTGATGGATTTTTGCATTTGGCGATGATTTGAAGCCGCCTTGGCGTCTCTCGTGCATCTCAAGGACTTTATTCCTTATGGAATAGAATCGAACATAGCATTTACGCCAAAGATCAAACGCCTGGGCCTATGAGGTCATACAGTGCTGAGACTGAAATTGACAGTAAAAATGTTTCAAAGGTGTAACAGGAGGAAAACCTCGTAGTTGCACTATGAAACAATATTGTTAGGAGAGGGTGGCAAGTAAGATGGAAGAAAGAGACTATGAACGGAGGTACAGTAAAAGCAATGAAAGGGGTTGCAGCTAGGGGCCGAAGGGACGCTGCAAAGAACCTCAAGTAATGTCTTAAAGTGCGCCGCATGAGGTACACTAACGGAACTATCCCCCCTGCGGAGTTATTCCTCGGCCATGAGTGAAATACCGACTGACTCATTAAAAATGTGTGTGCGGAAACTCATTGCTATGATATATGACGGTCGCACTCAAGACCACATCGTAGTTTTATTATAAATGACTTTGTCACATATTTCTAAATGATAGTGAGCAAAATAAGGTCTTAGGTGAGGTTTTCGTCCCTTTATATATTTTTCAGGGCGATGAATATTTACTAAATGCTATGACTTGTCGTGAGACATACACTCGAGTATTGTATATAGTACACCTGGTGATCTCTAATTGTACACTTCGACATTTAAATGCCCACAAATAATTTAGTTCATCAGCAGGTGTTGAAAAAGTATAACACTGAAGAAACTGTATCACATCGCAAAGAGCCAAAATCAAGCTCTGTGTAAAGTATGATTTCACTTTCCAATGATATGTATGTACGTTTTTGAGAATCCAGCGCAGTGATAGATAAGACCTAAGTGCTGACCGAAAAGAAAGAAAAATGTCTCAGATTGTGACGTCATATTACTCGACATTTCTCTTTTCCTTAATGTTATGACGAAAATGACGAGAATCAATCGAGTTTAGACGCATTCACCGAATCTCTCGTTTTTTTTTTATGGCGGTCTCACGTCACATTTTACAGAAATATGTTCTATTACGCAGTCCTTTTAAAAGGTGTTTGTACTTTGCTTAGAATTTTCCAAATCACAGTTCATCTAATGTACGATTGGGTGCTGTCAATTTGCTGTGAAATGAAACCGAGAACGATTAAATACAGTATTCGCTGCTTTAAAAGGAACTTACAGGGTGGGGTAGAATGCAGAGTGAGAGGTCACGACTTATTTGGAGGGGTCCAAGGGATGGGGGTCCGGAAAACCCCTGCCACGGTCAGGTTAGGGCACGACGTTTAAGGTTAGGTAGGTTAAGTAATTCTGGTTAGGTCATATTCCCTCTTAAATACCTACTACAGAAATGACTATGCCTACGGTAGCCCTGCTTTTCCATTCACTACATTCACTCCCGGAGTGTTCCAAAATGTAAAAAGAATATGGCTACTTTACTAAGCTGTTAGTTATAATGGGAAGCTTCTGCTATGATCTGTTGGACTTATTCATTAAATGATACGAATAGCCAGCGTCACAGCACCCGTGTTCAACGGTCTGTTGCTAGATCTCTGAGGTCTCATAGATGCAAACCGCTCGGCAAGTTCAGAAGTTCGCTTAGAGGAGATGCATTTTGAGTCTCGGGTAAAGAATGTATGGAGGGATCAATAGAGCTTCCTCTCGAAATGTCCCTTTAGAAATATTGACTCGAAATACCTGAGGTCTTTTTCGTTAGTCTAGAATCGTACCGCTACTTCCAAGTAGATGTTGGTTGCTGTCCTTGAAATGCGTGGGTAGGTGGTACCAGCAACTAGCGGAACAAAAGATATTGCTATAAAACTGCCGAACATGTCCTAAAGGGAAGGATAACAAAAAATATCTGGGCTTAATAAAATAGTCCTAATTACTGATAAAGAAGACGAAGTATTTCCGTGAACAAAAGATAGTAAAAGACAGTAATCCCGGAGAATTTCAAATATCTATTCAAATTACCCCCGTGACGTACTAGTGCAGATTCAGTTTTTAGTTTTTATTTGAAAATAATATGATATCCAGAAATACACCACATCTCAAGATAAAACTTTTATTGATAGAGGAATTTAGATAAAATAAGATATTTTGTTGTAATAAAGACTTTCTCTTACTTAAGGTTTCGGTGAAGTTCGCATTTCTATTAGTACCTAATGCATTCAGTTATAAAATTCCTACTGACAAAATAATACTGTTATTAAAATTAAACAACTAAAAAATCAAACAAGCAATTAAGTTTTCTATACAGTGTATAATTTTGAATGAAACTCTCAGCCACGTCTTATGAAACTTACAGCCGCGGCTCATGAAACTTTCACCATGGCCGGTGGTGGCCTGTGGTGGCACCTATAGCTGTGCCAAGCACATGATCATGGATAATTTTAACCATAAAGAAGATCAAATCTACGGAGGCTAAAGGGCTGCAATTTGCAACCCTCTAGCCTCAGTAGCTTTTAAGAGCTGATGGCGGACATAGAAAGTCCGGACAGACAGACAGGTAGCCATTTCAATAGTTTTGTTTTGCAGAAAACTAAAAAAAAAAAAAAAAAGCTGGTGCTAATCATTTCCTTAAAGAAATTACTGGTGACAAATTTTTTATCAATAATGATTTTAATGGTAACCGAATGTAACCTCATTAGATTGCGAAGGAATTTTGGTGTTGTTACTCATCAATGCATAAGAAATATTAGTACTTTCGCGATGATTAAAGTAAATTATTTCATGACGCATTTGCTTTATAAAGAAAAAATATAGGTATCATATCAATATGAATATGGAAATCAATAAACAAAATCGCTTGGTAATTTAAAACACTTAAATCATATCTACCAAACAACAACTTACACACCGACACCAAAGGTTATCAGTCATGTCTCCCTGTTCTAAGGCTTTGGTATGATACTTTGAGAGAATAGTTAAATGAGGACTACCATAAGAAAGTAATTTTGACTCATTTGGAATAGAATGGAAAAACTAGGACCAGTCAATTAAGATACTTGACGAAGTTACAGGCATAGGCCTAGTGTTTCCCTGACCAAGAATTTTCTCCTTATGATTACCATTGTTTCTTTGGCATAATGATTTGATAACTTTTATCATAGGGAAATTTCATATATCATAAACTAAATTGTATTTAGAATAAAGTTTAAACGTTGTAGCATTTTACCAAATGAGCAGCTTGAGAGTGTAGGTCTAGCCTAGGCTACCACACTTCAGTTGCTATAACCAATTTATGAAACGTATCGTGAAATGAAACCTAAATTAAAACAGGATTTGTTACTCGTAAAGAAATATGACTATTTTTATTTGAAATCGAATAACAGAAGCTGTTTTCTACGGCTTGTTTATGCAAGTTTCGAAATTTCGTTGAGAAACCACGTTTGATAACGCTGCCGTCAAAAGCAAGATACCTTAGTCACAAGTACAAAACACGGAAACTGATGGCACAGACAGTAAGTATCTTACAGGTCTGCATACTGCAAAGAATCCTTAATGACATAATTACAACAGGTGTCTTTAATCTCTTTATTCATCACAGAAACAATTTCGGAAGACGAGACTAGTCGAAACAACAAGCGCCCTTAGGCCTATAGGCCTATTGCTTAGCCTTGTTGATAACGAGCAAGATCAATATTACTTACAATTTTGTGGTCTTTTTAAAATTAAAGTGGTTCAGATGTCAAAACTTAAATCGCCACTCCATTTACGGGCCACAGTATTATGCTGAGTATATAGAAGATTATAACAAAAAACGTATCCACACCAACAAGACACTAACTAACTAGCACAAAATCTTGTAAATGAAATTAAACCTGCTTTGCTTACCAGTGAACTGTTGTTCCTTTTTCTCGAGAGGGATTTTGATAGTCATTAAGAAGATAAGGAGAGAAAACAGGTGCACGACTCATTGAGCACCAGTTTGAACTTTCGCGGTTTTTGGGTGCTCTTCTAACACCACAAGTCACACCTAATTAGCAGTGCTACGTAGAGTGCCGATCACATCTCCAGTTATTATGGATTTTTTGTTGAGAAAGCTTCGTCTGTCCAAATTAAGACTGCGCACTTTAAGAAAGATTCGTATTAACAGACGTCATTTATCGCTAATGACACTTCGGTGGCTCCGGAGAGCATCAATACGTATAAGGCGCGAGCTACTTGTGCATTACTGCACTCCACTCCTGTCAAGTGATAACTGACATTCCTGGTGAGAACACTCAAGTTATATGACTCGAGAAGCAAATGGTGTGAAGCAGCAACCTTTACAATTTGATTTAAAATCACGTTTCCAACACTTCCAAAATATATTATTTGTAGAATAAGGACAAATCAACTCTTGGATAGATATGTGAATCGTTAGGAGCCTCTCTAGTATTGAATGATTGAGAAGGTCCCTTCCTAACGAAGGAATGTCAGTTATCACTTGACAGGAGTAGAGTGCAGTACTGCACAAGTAGCTCGCGCCCCATGTTGACTGATGCTCTCCGGAGCCACAAAAATGCCATTGCGAGAAATTAGGTTTATTAATACAAGTCTTTCTTAAAGTTCCCAGTTTTAATTTGGACAGACGAGGCTTTCTCATAAAGAATAATAACTGGAGATGTGATCTGCATTTTACGCAGTACAGTTAATTTGGTGTGACTTGCGGTGTTTGAAGAGGACCCGGGAGCCGCGGAAGAAGTTCAAGTCGGTGCTCAGTGTGTTGTGCACCTTTATTTTGTACCTAATCTTCTTAATGGTGCCTCGCGCAGCTTATAATCGCAGAAATAGCTATTGAAATCCGTCTAGTGAAAATGGAATAACCTTTCACAGGTAAGCAAAGCAAGTTTACTTTTAGTTACTCAAATTTTTGTGCTATCATTTATTGTCTTGGTGTACAGACATGTTTTCTCAGTTAGCTTGTTCTACGTCCTCAGCATATTACTGTGGCTCGTAAATTTATGGGCGATTTAAGTTTTGAAGTCAGAACATCATTAATTTCATATAGTCCACATAATTTAAAATAATAATGATCTTTCTCGTTATTAAACAAGGTTGAGTAATAGGCCTATAGACCTAAGGGCTCTTGGTTGTTTCAACTATATAGTCTTGTCTTCCAAACTTGTTTCTGTGATGCATGAAGACACCTGTTGTATTATGTCAGTCATTAAGGATCATATGCAATAGGTAGGCCTGCAGGACTGTCTGTGCCATCAGTTTTCGTGTTTTGTACTTGTAACGGCAGCGTTATCAAACGTGGTTACTCAACGAAATTTCGAAACTTGCATAAACATACTGTGGAAAACTGCTTCTGTTATTCGATTTCAATTAAAAAGAGTCATATTTCTTTACGAGTAACAGATCCTGTTTTAATTTAGTTTCATCACACGATACATCCCCGAGATTGGTTATAGAAACAGATGCCCTTCAACAATGGTAACAACAAAGAGAAAATTCTTGGCTAAGCAAACGCTAGTCCTATGCCTATAACTTTGCTAGGTTTCTTTATTGATTGGTCCTAGTATTTACAACTTTTTATTCCAAATAAGTCAAAATTACTTTCTTATGGTAGTCCCCATTTATCAGTTCTCTTAAAGTATTATCCCAAAGCCTTGGGATAGAGTGACATGAATGCTAACCTATTACAGTGTGCATAATAGTTACACACACACACACACACACACACATACATACATACATAATATATATATATATATATATATATATATATATATATATGTATATATGTACATATAAATATATATATATATATATATATATATATATATATTTAAAAACATGTTAACACGAACTATAGCTTCTACTCTTCTAGGCCTACCTACCATCAAGTATTTTTAATGATAATCAGGAAAATAGCATCAGTTTGAAATCGGCATCACATCTTTTTAAGCAAACTGCGTTTTGTTTAGCATGTTAAGCTGCGTCAGTATTTCCGGATGCATTGTTTAGGGAAGATACATTTAAGCAATACATGATTTTTTCCCGCCATGATAAGCGTCTGGCAAACAAACTGAAGACAGCATCAAAGGTTGGCTGCCATGTTTCTCTATTCTAAGGCTTTGAAATAATACTTTGAGAAACTTATTAAATGAGAACTACCATGAGAATATAATTTTGACTTATTTGTAATAAAAATGTTAAAAAAGAAGGGACAATCAATGTAGATACCTGGCAAAGCTTTAGGAATAGGCCTAGCGTTTGCATGGGCAATTGTTTTCCCTTTGTTAATGCTATTTCTTAAAAGGTATGCTTTTCTTTGGCGCGATGGTTTGATAACTTACCATCGAGATATTTGACATATCCTGAAAAAAAGTTGTACTTAGAATAGATATAAATATATGGTTTAAAGCTAAGGACTACATTTCGGTAGACTGACTCCCACCCTGATCAAGTTGTGATAAGGGTGGGAGTCAGTCCACCGAAATATAGTCCTTAGCTTTAAACAAGAGTGTTTTAATGGGCCTTTTATGCTTGAGATATATGTATATAAGTATTCATTATAGCGATGTGATATATATATATATATATATATATATATATATATATATATATATATATATATAATATATAGTACGTCTGTAGAGGTCTACTGATCAAGTAGACGAAAGCTCCCGTCTTTTTATGTATTTTTAATACACATTTTTACATAAGTGTGGACTATTATTACTTCATATATATATATATATATATATATATATATATATATATATATATATATATATATATATATATACATATACGCGCTTCCTTTAAAAGACAAAAAAAAAGCAATACCCTGACTTCGCTTGCTGGACCGGGTGTTTCATTTTGCCGAAGTCAGACTCTCGGAAAGGAGATCGCCACTCTCTCTCTCTCTCTCTCTCTCTCTCTCTCTCTCTCTCTCTCTCTCTCTCTCTCTCTCTCTCTCTCTCTTCATTAGGAGTTGCTTTTCTTTGCTTAAACATGAGTCTGTATGAAAACTAATCAAGTTTTTCATTCGCTAATTTACAAATAAAAAATCAATTTCTTTAGTTCTTTTTTTGGTGGACAATCCAGAATGTAAACCAAAGAAAAGAGTATTTTGGAAAAATGTTTCTTCGAAATTATGCCAAATGGTAAAGTTGAAATTCCGGAATGAGAGTGTGTTGGTAGCGTAGTCCTAAACCGCTCGTACAGTATACTGATTTACTGCTGCCTCGCTCTCTGGGAATTGTCAGACCTGAGAGAAACCTCTTCTAAATGAGGAATTTCCATCAAGTCCTCACACGGCTTATTATAAGAGTATTAGATGGCCTTGGTGTTACAGATTTTCATGAGAGTCATATCACTTGCATATTCAAAATTATGGGTAAATAGATCGGATACAGCCACATCAAAACCTCGTCAAATGTATCGTCGGTATGCCACTTCATCCTCCCCGACGAACTTACTACGCGTTAAATATTATGGTTTTTATTTATCAGATAATCGTCTTCTCAGAATCCAGGTTATCAAAGTCTTGCATTGGCGCCATGCATCCCTGAACCAAATATTTTCATGCACAGGAAACTTCTCTCCTTATTTTCGACAGGAGAAATTCAAAGGTAATGCTTCTCAACGTTACCCTTATTTCATCTTTTCCACCGTTAACTCGCTCACTACAGCTTAAAAGTATCTTTATTTTCTGAGGAAATGTTTATCCACTGCAGGATAAAGTCATTAGTTTTAACCATGTAGCCACGAAAGGCTCCTTGCCAGGGCTTCTAGTTGCAAATATGAATGCCACGATTTAGGGATAAAATATTTATCAGGAATCTCAATGTTTAAATATTTAGAATACAATTAAATCTTATCTAGAATTCATGTCTGATTTCCTGTTAGAGATGATATATTGGACATAATTTCTTCAGGCATCATTTTTTTCCTTGGATACTTCAGAGCTAATCGTTATGATCAGCAATATTTGTCCATTCTGGAATCTTCCCAGTCTTGTCAGTGTCTCAACTGATAAGAAAGACTGGTCATATTCCTCACACTTGTGCAGCTTTCATTTGCAACAGATGCTTTTGCTGTTGTCGAGGCCAACGTCTGAGTTTATAAAAACTCCTGATTCTTGTGCCATAGCTACAAACACCTCAGTTATTTAGGTATATTCTCAGTGCAAAACATAACAGATCTGGGTGAAGTCTCTGCCAAATAGGGACCAGAATGATATGGCTCTGCTGCTGTGTAAGAGTTTTTTGTTAATCATCGTTATTCATTATTTAAAGAGAAAACAACACACACGTCATTTAATTCTAAAGATTAACGAGCGATATGTATCTTCCTCGTCCATCTCATTCTGAGATTCTTTCCAAATTTGCTTTTTTATCCATTTGTTTCCGAAACTTGAAAAATCTTAGAAATAGTACGCATGGAAGAGTTATCCTATATTCAAAAACTGTCGCTGTAATTTCTCCTTAATTGCGCTTTTCTGCGTTGTACATTTGACGTTTTAGCGAAATGATTTTTACAGGAAATAAATGAAAGTTTGTTTCTGAAGTTGCTGAAAATGTTATCTATAAACCTATCTATGTGTTTGTTAGATCCAAAAATTGGCATCTTGACAGTTAACATGCTTACATTAGTATTTATGAAAATGTTGTGTACTTTTAAATATAACTTATAAATATAAGAAACTATAGGAAATGCAGCCTCAACAAATAGCTTTCAGGAAAGACCAAGTACTTCATTACAACGCAATGAATTAACTAGCTGACAGGATAGATGATTTTGTAAATAGTCTTTTTAGTTAAGCAGTCATGAAAGTTAGGTGGTCCAAAGTCAGTGCAAGAAGAACATTACACAACTTATTCAGCTCAATAAAGTGATAAATATTTACCCGAATTTTGTTCAGTTACTTTTTTGGTCAGTCTGTATAGCATACGATATGTAAATGAACCCGATGCATTTCATTTCTTACATTGTTGACTGGAGAATGGAGTTGAGATTTCTTCGCAGTTGCTATAACGAAGGTGTTGTTAAAATGGTTAAGGTAACTAGGCACATTGTGCTACGTACAGGGAATAGATAAGAGAAAGAAAAGAACCGCGAGGCAGACACGAATGCTGTCTTGTGGTGCACTTGAAGAATCTGGTTGTCATCTAGTAGGTCAGTTTGAAATAAAGCTTATCACTTTTAAGTCAAAGGACAATATCGATTTTAGGCATAGACTGTAACTGCTAGTCGGTTCTAGAAACAAATACACACACACACGCACACACACACACACACACACACACACACACACACATATATATATATATATATATATATATTATATATATATATATAATATAATATATATGTATATAATTTGTGGTTGTGTATCTGACAGTAAGCCATAGCACATCTGTCCTAACAAACAAAGATATAAAAGAGCTAGCATAGTTGCAAACGAGATATAATCCAATTGAAATTATTGCTTATTTGTCATAATTATAGTGATTTGGAAAGACTTCATGTAAAGATGCGAGTCTGCTTCAGGTATGACTAGAATGACGTCAAAAATCGCTGCTCAAACCAGGGCAATTATTTTAAAAAAATATTAAGATGAAATGTTCTAACGCTGATATTTCTACACTTGGCCAAGATCAATTGAACCAGAAAACATATTTGGGTTAATGGCGTACTGATTAGGCTAACTTATGGAAAACCATTAGCGTATAACTTGAGCACTGGATGTGCTGAGTGGTGCCTTTCAAATGATTCATAGGTCAACCCCATTCATTATCTCTGATTGCTGCCTGAAATCAGACTACGTTGAAAAGGAGTCAATTTTTTTTTTATCCGTGCCATATTCGTAATACCTGGCACGTGTTCAGACTAAAAGAGAGAAATGATCAGATCTGACAATCTTGTTAACCTTGGAAGACGTTAATCGTAATCTTAATATTTAATTTCGACCCTTATTAACCTGATGGTCTGCTTTAGTAACTCAAAAACAGCCTCGTTGGTCACTCTAAAATAGAAATAAGTTTCACTCTAAAACAGAAATAATGTAAGGGGGTAATTACGTACAAATAACATGGTAGGTACTTGGAGCGTCAGGCAATTATACAGAGACGGCCAGATCGATTGAGGACAACGTCGGGACATTCAAATTTAAATGAGAATTTGATTGCAAACGTAAAACTGTAATAACACTTGCTGCACGTGTGCACGCACCAGAGATCGACTGCTATTCAAGAAGCTGATTGGTTAACCTATATATCACGATAGACGCAAAATACAGATATCTGATAATATCATCATTTAAAGTCATTGACTTCGTCATATGTGTAGGGATATGTCTTTTTAATGTTTGATTTAACCGGACGTCAAAATACTGAGATAATTAGATATATAGATAGGCAGATAGACAGCTGATTGAATAGACACGTAAACACACACACTCTCTTTCTCTCTCTCTTACACGCACACACACGCACACACACACACACACACACACACACAGAGAGAGAGAGAGAGAGAGAGAGAGTTTATACAACAGATCTGAAAGAATGCCCCATTTGATTTTTTGAGCGAGAGATCTTGACCTTGCCCGAGAGGCGTTCTTTTTCTTCTATACCCTCCTTTTACCAAGGGTCACCTCCATTGGTTTCAAAGGACTCAGTGAACTATGCGTCTCTCCTTCTTCGTCTCCTTCACGTTCCAAAAGCGCCGTCATAGACATCGTGCGAAGGCGAATCGATTTCAACCTCCTTTATACGGTCGAGGATGCAGCCGGCACTTTCATCGTAACTGAACTGAATATAGAATTTAGGTCAAAGGCCAAGCACTGGGACCTATGAGTTCATTCAGCGCTAAAATGCAAATTGACGGTAAAAGGTCTGAAAGGCATAACAGGAGGAAATCATCACAGTTGCAATCTGAATGAATTGTTAGGAGAGGGTGGAAAGTAAGAAGGAAGAAAGAGAATATGAACTGAGGCACTGTAAAAAGAATGAAAGGGGTTGCAGCTAGGGGACTGAAAGGGCGCTGTAAAAAACCTTTAGTAATGCCTACTGTGCACCGCACGAGGTGCACCGATGGCACCACCCTTCCCTACGGGGTTTTCACCGTATTAATAACCTTGACGTTTGCGGGTGTAGGCGCAAGTGGCAAATGCGAATCAGCTTACTAATAATTCAGAAGATAAGAGGAAAATGCGAAATTAATTTAAAGCTATTTCTAGTAGAAACTTATAAAACGATCGTGGGGTTTCGCGAAAGAAGTAGCTCTCATTGTAAGTGTTAATTAAGGTACTTTCATAATAGATATTTGCATCTAAACGACCGTACGATTCAGAAACATCATAGAACATGAGTTTAATAATACAGCTTTTCAGAAAGTTGTGGTTATTCCCCACTCGTGGAAAGATGCAAATATTTTGAAATATTCCCTCTTCCCATTTACAAAATGATTGCATTAGTTTTCTAATTCTTATGTTATGTTAGTTTATGCGTTGTAAACTGTGCACGGATTTACCTCAGTCTTGAAGTGAACGCTTATAGTTGGATGTGCAAAAAGAGAGAGAGAGAGAGAGAGAGAGAGAGAGAGAGAGAGAGAGAGAGAGAGAAACAAATACTATCATAAAAAAATTATACTGCCGTATGATACATTTTAATTTTTAGTCCCCCCCAACCACACATATTTCTTGTGCACTTGAGCGGTCATTCAGATAACCCCTAAAAATAACCGAAATGACATTAATGGTTTATTCCAGGGGTGTCAAACTCATGGCCCGCGGGATGGCCTTAAGAGGCCCACGAGGTGCCAAGGGATTTTTCAACTCGACCTACTATCACTGTTGGAACTGAGAAAAATTTAACTAAAGTTACTAAACTGTTAAAACGAGACATAATAAGATGAACCCAAATAATGTATTCTTGGTAAACCAGGATGGCCAGCAAAATAAGTTGTAATCTTCAGTCTTGCCAATTAGTAATTACCAAATCTTTGATGGCCCTGGAGACCATAACCAAGTGCATAATTGGCCCTTGAAAGGATTTGATTTTGACACCCCTGGTTTATTCCATTAAAGGATTCAAACGCGGCTAACAATTTGAGTTGTAGTTTGAAACAATGGATAATTTGTTTAAGTGTTCATTATTCAGTTTTCTATTTTTCTTTTTAACGTTAAATACCTTACATTCTTTTACCGAAACTGTTACTACAGGTTCTATTCCCCTTCATATCTAGGTACACATCGCCAAAAGCTGTTTGATATATGATATGACCCAGTTGTGTCATGTTAGTGCGAAACGAAACACGAAACGTGGGACTCCCGGAAAAAAACTTCTAATGAAAAGTAAAAAATGAAGAAATTAAAAGACGCTCTTGTTAAAATGAACTAAAAAGTAAAAAATAATTATTTGAGACAAACCAGGATTTTCTTACAATTAATAATCATGTCTAGCAAAAATAAAAGCGTGGGCGCCAAACATGGAAGGAAATACCACACAAAATACAGATATGTATATTTAATTATTTCTAGTAGCACTGACTCCTGGAAAAGGCTTGTAAACAGGAGATACATATTTGTTTTGATCTCCAAGGCTCAGAAACCAAGTGTGCTAAAAATACTATATAATCCTTGGTTCGGGGATGAATGGGGAAGGGCTTGGGAAGGGGTGTCATGTGATGGGTGGGTGGCAGGGTGTTCGTTTCTGTGGTGTTTGAAATTGGAGAATGGAATTTAGGGGTTTACTGCCACTACAAATGAATCTTTTGACAAGTGATCAAGGAAAAACTCATTGCGAAATGTTTAACGTCATTTCATTTTTTCCTTTTGCGTTGCTTTACCTTCCATTTCTTTTGTCTTCGGCGCAACAATCAGGAGCAAACTATCAAGATTATCCGTCAATGCGCAATTATTTCTTGATCCATCGGCCAGTGAAAGAACTTATATATATACTACTATATTATATATCTATATATATCATTGATTAGGATATATAGAATTAATAATATATTTTATACGTATTTGAATGTTATATAATATATACGTATGTATATATATATATATATATATATATATATATATATATATATATATATATATATATATATATATATATATATATATATAGGTATAAGCCACGAAGGAAAGATAAACAACGGAGTTTCTGCAAGATCTTTCGACTCGACGTCCTTTACTTAGCAGACAAACTGACTTACATGAGAAATTCAGAGTACAGGAAAGGTCGTATAAATGACAGATAGGGATTATAAGGAGATCAGTACCTAGAATCTAACACACCTGGAAAATGAGTAACCTTTCCGAACAAGCATAAACATGGGTACAATTTAAGAACAAAAAGATTAAGTCCAACTGCTCAGGCACAGGGACAGGACAATTAAAGAATTATACAGGGCAACAGCTGATCATATTCAGATCTTTGGTAAACAAAAACTTATTCACAAAACATTAAACATACATATACAAAGACAATATCTCTCAGGCAACTAATTTGTATTTAAGTCTGTAATTATATCTTTGAGGTCATTCTTAAACATGTTACAAATACAAGGGTCTAAATGGAACAGACCACGACTAATATTAAAATTACAATGGGAAGTAAGTTGTATTATGGCAGATTGTAAAAGATTTCGTGATAAGACGTCTTTTGATCTTGCAATTACTGAACTATCAATCCAATTTATCCGGTGGTTGTTCACTTAAATGAATGAATATTGCATTAGATGTTTGCCCAGTTCTGGCGGAATATTTATGCTGTTTTAATTTTACTTCTAAGCCCTTGCTCGACTGTCCGAGATAAAAGGAGGGGCAGTCCATACATGGAATTTTATATATTATGTTCTTGCTTTTCCTGGGGCCATTTTTTATTAACATTCCTTTTAGTATGTTGTTATGGGAAAAAACAAGGTTGACCTTAAAGGCTTTTAACAATGATTTAATGGTTTCAAATCCGTTAAAATAAGGCAAACTGAGAATGTTCTTAGAATTTTCTTTCTCCGTGTTTCTTATACTATAAAACTTTTTGTGGGCTTTATTATAGCAAATATCTAATTTATGTGGAGGATAACATAGATCTTTCCCTATTTTTCTTATGTATTCAATTTCTTGATCCAAATATTGGGGACTGACAATGCGCAATGCTCGTAAAAACATAGAAGAAAAAATTGATATTTTGATGTTTAGATGGTGGCCTGAATAGAAATGAACATAAGTTAAGCTGTTGGTTGGTTTCCTATAAATACTGAATTTACATTGAAGTGGTTCTTTATGTATCAAAGCATTTAAGGAAGGGTGGCAATTGTCTTCTTCCAGTTTTAGAGTAAACTTAATCGATGGTACCTGGTTATTTAATTTAGAGAGTAAATCATTTACATCAATACCAGCAGGCAGAACAGCTAAAATATCAACATATCTATACCACTTTACAGGAATATAAATGATATTAGGTAAGTAGCGTTTTTCAAAGAATTCCATGTACAAGTTTGAGAGGAGTGGTGATAAAGGGTTGCCCATTGCCATGCCAAATATTTGTTGATAAAATTCACCATTGAATATAAACTTACAATCACAAATGCACAACCTAGTGACTTACAGGTAGAGGTAATTCATGCTGAGTTAGTTCATTACTAAGATATTCTAAAATAGAGTCTATAGGGACTTTAGTAAAAAGAGAACATACATCAAAACTAACGAATCTATCAGTGGGGCAAAGAGTAATTTTGTTTAATTTATTAATGAAATCTAGAGAATTATTTATATGAGAATCGGAGCTGGTATTGATGTAAATGATTTACTCTCTAAATGAAATAACCAGGTACCATCGATTAAGTTTACTCTAGAACTGGAAAAAGACAATTGCCTCCCTTTCTTAGATGTTTTGATACATAGAGAACCACTTCAATGTAAATGCAGTATTTATAGGAAACCAACCAACAACTTAACTTATGTTCATTTCTATTCAGGCCACCATCTAAACATCAAAATATCAATTATTTCTTCTATGTTTTTACGAGCATCATGCAATGCATAGAGAGGCGGGATATTACGATGCGAACCCATTCCCTCCAACACGAAAATTTTTGCCCAAGAAATACTACTTTCGTTCTGATGGGTATTACCATAGGAGAAAAGTGAAGTGGGAACAAAATTCCAAAAGTATTTTGAAGAATAATAACGAAACAAGTATGTTAAATATTCGAAATTTACTCTTCCTTTTTCGCGAAATAAAAACATGTGAAAGTTGGATACACTATCAACTGCTATAAGTGCCATTCTAGCTCTGTTGGTGAGTTGAGAAGGAATGAATTTAGATTTTTTTATGGAGTCTGAACACTCAAATGCAAACCGAAATAACCCTAGCAAGGCATAAATCTGTCTCTTAGAATGATCGGGGAATGACAAGCAGAAAGCTAATGAAACCACAGATGCATGAGTTTTGCTATGCGAATATAATAGTCTGTAGGCCAAAGGCCAAGCGCTGGGACCTTTGAGGGCATTCAGCGCTGAAACGGAAATTGACAGTGAAAAAGGGTTGACATGTGTTACAGGAGTTGCACTATGAATTAATTGTTAGGAGAGGGTGGAAAGTAAGGAGGAAGAAAGAGAATATGAATGGAGGTACAGTAAAAGGATAAATAGGGTTGCAGCTAGGAACAGAGGGACGCTGCAAAGAACCTTAAGTAATGTCTACAGTGCAATGCATGAGGTGCACTGGCGGCACTACTCCCCTATGGGGCTTGCTGTTCTGGTAAGAGATTTAATTCGGATTACACTGGAAGAAGGCATCTTTAATATGGAAATTATTTTGTGCGAATAGCTCTGGGTAAATAATACTTTTAGTAGTAAATGAAGGTCAGTATAACTTATATGATTTGAACGGCAGACGGAATCAAGCGAAGGTTATAATTTTAGATTTTTACCACAGAGGAGTTTGGGAAGTGTGAATATCTCCCCAAATGAATATTCCATATTATAATAAACCGAAAGGATGAGATAATATATAAATCTGTTATTTTTAAAGCAAATGCGTAAAAATCGCAAAAACGATTGCTTACTTCGTAAATGGATACACTGAAGGTATGTGAGTGAAGTAAATAAAAAAAGATGCGTAAACCGACGGGATCTTTGAAATCGCAGGATTTGAGATCG